>NW_025746112.1:126876-139376 GCF_021184085.1 Oncorhynchus gorbuscha
TCACTTCTCATGTTGTTGTAGCCTACTGAAAGGATCCTTGTTAGTGTAATAGATCCACTTCATTGGCCAGCTAGCCGATTTCCTTTTGCTGCAGTAGGATGTCATGCAGACACCTCTTAATCAGAGGGACACTGAGGAGCAAACATGTGTTTAGTTTTATTTACTCAACATGCATTAGTCTAGAAGCCTGTATGTATAGAAGGAAAAGATGTCCTCCTTTCTGGGAACATTTAAGCAGATACCTCATCTACACCTCGTTCTATTGTAGTAGACTAATGCATACAGTGAAAGTCCCACTCCTCCACATTGTGGTCAATCTGGACAACACACACCTGTTTATTTGGACTCTCTTGGTGTTGTGAACCTAATCCTGATTTACAGTCACCTCTGACCCCACAGTACACAACATCTTCCCTCATTCCCAAGGTCAGTCATGTCTGGTTCAGGTTAGCATAAGCCTGTTTGTTTGTAATACAATGTGTTTAGTAATGGTTTATGCCCTCATAGGTCTCTGGAAAACAAGATGAAATGACTAACAGGTTTGATATACTGAGATACTGCAGTCACATCTTAAACAGCGCAATCTAGTGGGGAGACGTCCTAAACAGTGCCATCTAGTGGTAGGAAAGCAGAAGTGTCACCACTGAGTTTATAATACAGTGGGATCTACAATAATTGATTATCAAATGATCTTTGATAAAGGTTAGCAATAATGTATAAAATAAATCACTCAAATACTGAGCTATAAGGTATTCTTTTATACAATTTTCCCCCAAAAGGTATTCTTATTGCAATAAAACTGACTCCAAAATGACAATACATTATTTACCATTCATTTCTACTGGGCACAAAACGAAAACAAACTTTTGTAGAGTTCATAGAGTCACAGGCTCCATGTTGTATTTCATCTACTTTATTTATTAGAATCGCCAGGGGTGTCAATGTTTACCATCTTTTGAGATAATTTTTAAAAATTTCTATGAGCATTTGTATTAATATAAAATAATATACTTTCCCAATGTTTTTAAGCATACAAAATAGCTCAGCATTTGAATGATTTATTTGATACAGTCATGACTGCTCATATTTATCAAGGACGTCAATCAGTTCAGACTCCATTGTATATGCCATTTAGCAGGAGATTTTATCCAAAGGGCATACATATTACAAACGGGTTAAACGGGCTGTGACACTGTTTCAGGTATTTTCTTCTAAAAATGTATTTTCCTCTCAAAAGCCTTGGAGAGTGTTGAGACTAGAAACCTCATTCTGTGACCTCTATCTCTCCCTCCAGACAGATGTAAAGTAACCAGAGTGTAGCAGAGAGCATTGTGGAGAGAAACAGCAGGTTACCAATAGAATAGATCAGAGACCAGAGGAACTTTAATCCTGAAGCATGGAGAGCAGGTCCCTAGGAGAGGTATCATCGTGTCGTCCTCCACCAACCAATAGATGTGAGTCCATGAGCGTGTACTCAGAGTATTGTCCACATCCTGCCTTTTTATTCTAATTTTGTGACTAAACAGTTCTTTAAGATTTCCTCCTGTTTTCCTCCTTTGTGGATGTTTTTAACATGTGTCAGTAAATTAGACTTGTGATTGAAGCTTTTCCCACAGTCATCACAGCTAAATGGTTTATCTTCTGTGTGAGTCAGTTCATGCTTCTTTAGGTTCCCCTTCAAATTGAAGCTTTTCCCACAGTCACCACATATAAAAAGTTTCTCTCCTGTGTGAGTCCGTATATGCCTACTTAGGTCCCCTCTCTGATAGAAGCTTTTCCCACAGTCTCCACAGATAAATTGTTTCTCTCCTGTGTGAGTCAGTCTATGCTTCCGTAGGGTCCCCTTCTGACTGAATCTTTTTCCGCAGTCAGCACAACTAAATGCTTTCTCTCCTGTGTGAATAGGAATATGGTCAATAAGGTTCCCCTTGCGATTGAAGCGCTTCCCACAGTCTCCACAACTAAATGATTTCTCCCCTGTGTGAATCCTCATGTGCTTGGACAGATCTGCATTGAGTTTGAAGGTCTTGCTAAAAACAGGGCTGGTGCACGGTTTCCTACCACGACAGAGTCGGACATGGGCCTTCAGTTTACAGCTGGAGTTGTAGTGTTTTCTGCAGATGCGGCATTCGCTGGGTCTCTGCATGGCGAGAGTCACATGACTCTTCAGGTCAGCTTTCAGAGCAAACATTTCACCACAGTCACGGCAGTGGTGAGTTGTTCTAGACGTGGTGCTGGGTTTGAAACAGAGTTCCCCCATCGCTGGGTTTGGATCCAATGATGGGCTGCTGTCAAGTCCTACTGGATTTCTGCTTACGGCTGAGCTGTGGCTAGAGGCATTGTTTGTATTATCTGGTGGGTCACAGGGAATGCTGAGGCCCTTAAAGTGGGTCACAGTAACAAAAGGTGTGAGATCCACTTGTTTAGGATCACTCTCACTGTTCTCCACAGTCTGGGTTTGGGGAAGAGTCAAGGACTGAAGTAGGTCCTCCTGATCACATTCACTTTTCACACAGGAAGGAGTGAATTTGAACTCTAAGATATCAGCCTCCAGCCCTTGAAGCTGCTCTTCCTCCTGACTGGTCCTGAGTTCCTCCTGTTCCTCTTTAATCTGTGGAAGCTCTGGGTTCTCCTGCCCCAGACTGGGGCTCCACTCCTGCTCACAGTGCTGCTGCTCAGGGAGAACCTCCTCCTCAGAGACAGAGAGTTGCAGGGAGTCTGGAGGAAAGGAGAGAGGAGCAGAGGTTCTCTATACAGCTTTTAGACATCAGGGTTGGGGTCAATTAGAAGTTAAAGCTAGAATCCTTAGTTAATACATAACTGTTTTGACTTATAAATGATTATTGAAGAATAGAATGTATAAATGCCTCGTGAGCTTAGTTCAACTGTCATCCCCCATCAGAACACATAGTTTTAACCATGTTTTTGTGTCTATATTTACATTGTTTACAAACATTGGAGTTAACAAGCTTATATTTTAATGTTGATATCATGGATGGTCAGTCCTTGCATCCATATCTCAGTCTATGAATTTGAGAGTGGTTTCATTTCTCCAGGCTCATCATCACCTTTTACCAAAACAGAGGCAGGGTAACCCGCATTATTACTGTTTTAATTAAGGACTCTGGGAAGTAGATTCGAGTTAACAAAAAAATCCAATTAAATAATTGATCAACTAGAAACCACTTCAATTACTTCTCAATAAACGTTAGATAAGCTATTTATTTCTAATGTAAAAAATAATACAAGTTCATTTATAAAGTGGAATGATTTACTGGTTTTAATGAGAATGTGTTTTAGCAATGGTATTAGAAAAGATAGTTAGGTAGGAAGATATGTAGAAACGGATTCTCCAATAGAAATCCCAGATCACGCCTGTAGGGCAATGTCATGACGTTAGCTAGCTAATCTAATTCGCAGAAACACTTCATCGGGTTCAAGCGAACTGAGCACACCCCAGGTGAGAATGACAACATTCGTCTCCCGCAGAACTGCGCATATGCAAGCCATCAACTCTTAGATATAAACTAGTTTTTGACGAAAATCAAAAACGTGTCAGTTTGTCACTTTCATAGGTTGTAGTAATGACATGTTCACCTACTTAAAACATTCGTTTGAATCTAGGTTGTGCTTTTAGAAATCGAGAAAATGAACAACTAAGGAGGATTATTTCACTTCTCAAACCCCGGTCTGGTCTGCCGAGTCTTGCCTCGCAAGCGTTCCCGGAAGTCTGACGATGTTGGGCCTCGGGGTTTAGAAACTGTGGTAACAGTTAATAAGGCATATTGAAATGATGATCACTGAACCCCTAAACAGTTTATTTATTGAGCAGATCTGCTAGCTATCAGTAGATCTACATACGAACCTATTCTGCATCGTTTTATCTCCGGTGTGACCCGCAGCAGTCTCCGTAGCCGATCATTCTCCTCCTGGTACTCCGCTACTGTTTCTTCAACTGCCCCGAAAATCTCCACAGCTGCCGCTGTTAAACGCTCATTTACAAACACACGAAACAATTGTAGTTTAGACATGTTTCTGTCGACGGAGAGTTGGGTATTCAGCCAGTACGGCTTCGTCCACGAGGAAAGAATGGTGGGCAAGAACAAAACAACCCCGCTTGAAGTTTTACTTCCCCGTTGGCTTTTCGTTTTTGTCAGCTGGTGGCGAGCCCAAATAAACGCCACAGCATCACCTTATGGATGAGATTTTTACTACACGCTACAGACCAATGATAATGGCAATCAGTGGAGGCTGGTGGGAGGAGCTACAGGAGGACGGATTGTAACGGTATCAAACACATCCGTTCCATTTATTCCATTCCAGTCATTACTATCACCCAATCAATCAATCTCCTATGTAATATACAATCAATCTCCTATGTAATCTATAATCTCAATTCAATACAATTCAATTCAAGGGCTTTATTGGTATGGGAAACATGTGTTAACATTGCCAAAGCAAGTGAGGTAGACAACATACAAAGTGAATCTCCTATAGTCTCCAAAAGCACCACCCACATGCTCCCATTGACGGAAATATATAACTACAGTAATGGAAAAGTTTTGAGAATGACACAAATATTAATTTTCACAAATTCTGCTGCCTCAGAGTCTTTAGATATTTTTGTCAGATGTTACTATGGAATACTGAAGTATAATTACAAGCATTTCATAAGTGTCAAAGGCTTTTATTGTGAGTGAGCCACTCCCTTGGCTGAGAAACAACCCCACACATGAATGGTCTCAGGATGCTTTACTGTTGGCATGACAAAGGACTGATGGTAGCGCTCACCTTGTCTTCTCTGGACAAGCTTTTTTTCCGGATGCCCCAATCAATCGGAAAGGGGATTCATCAGAGAAAATGACTTTACCCCAGTCCTCAGTAGTCCCTGTACCTTTTTCAGAATATCAGTCTGTCGCTGATGTTTTTCTTGGAGAGAAGTGGCTTCTTTGCTACTGTTCTTGACACCAGGCCATCCTCCAAAAGTCTTCGCCTCACTGTGCATGCAGATGCACTCACACCTGCCTAAGCATGATCTGTACTGGTGGTGCCACGATCAACACTAACACCTGTATTAACGAGAGAATCACTGACATGATGTCCTTTTTGTGGCAGGGCTGAAATGCATTGGAAATGTTTTTTTTGTAATTCAGTTCATTTGCATGGTAAAGAGGGACTTTGCAATTCATTGCAATTCATCTGATCACTCTTCATAACATTCTGGAGTATATGCAAATTGCCATCACACAAACTGAGGCAGCACACTTTGTGAAAATTAATATTTGTGTCATTCTCAAAACTTTGGGCCACAACTGTAGATGGAAAAAGCTGTCCTTGAAACAGTATTGATATATTCATCAAAAGAGAGATCAGGGTCCAGAGTAATGCTGAGGTCCTTCACAGTTTTATTTGAGACGACTGTAGAACCATCAATATTAATTGTCAGATTCAACAGAAGATCTCTTTGTTTCTTGGGACCTAGAACAAGCATCTCTGTTTTGTCCGAGTTTAAAAGTAGAACATTTGCCGCCATCCACTTCCTTATGTGTAACTCTGTGTCGTTGTATGTGTCGAACTGCTTGAGAGAACTTGTTCTCAACTTGCCTACCTGGTTAAATAAAGGTGAAATAAAATAAATACATGTCTGAAACACAGGCTTCCAGGGGGCAATTTGGGGCCTTCACCATGTTTCATCAAAATGTACAGCTGTGTGTCGTCCGCATAGCAGTGAAAATTAACATTATGTTTCCGAATGACATCACCAAGAGGTAAAATATGTAGTGAAATCAATAGTGGTCCTAAAAAAAGATTTGAGTAACACCAACATTTAAAGTTGATTTGTCAGAGGACAAACCATCCACAGAGACACACTGATATCTTTCCGACAGATAAGATCTAAACCAGGCCAGAACTGGTCCGTGTAGACCAATTTGGGTTTCCAATCTTTCCAAAAGAATGTGCTGATAGATGCTATGAAAAGCAGCACTAAGGTTTAGTAGCACGAGGACAGATGCAGAGCCTCGGTCTGATGCCATTAAAAGGTAATTCACAGTCTCAGTGCTATGATGGGGTTTAAAATTAGACTGAAGCATTTCGTATACATTGTTTGTCTTCAGGAAGGCAGTGAGTTGCTGTGCAACAGCTTTTTCCAAAATTTTCGAGAGGAATGGGAGATTCGATATAGGCCGATAGTTTTTATATTTTCTGGGTCATGGTTTGGCTTTTTCAAGAGAGGCTTTATTACTGCCACTATTAGTGAGTTTGGTACACATTCGGTGGATAGGGAGCCGTTTATTATGTTCAACATAGGAGGGCCAAACACAGGAAGCAGCTCTTTCAGTAGTTTAGTTGGAATAGGGTCCAGTAGGCAGCTTGAAGGTTTAGAGGCCATGATTATTTTCATCATTGTGTCAAGAGATATAGTATTAAAACACTTGAGTGTTTCTCTTGATCCTAGGTCCTGGCAGAGTTCTGCAGACTCAGGACAACTGAGCTTTGGAGGAATACGCAGATTTAAAGAGGAGTCCGTAATTTGCTTTCTAATGATCATGATCTTTTCCTCAAAGAAGTTAATGAATTTATCACTGCTGAATTGAAAGCCATCCTCTCTTGGGGAATGCTGCTTTTTTAGTTAGCTTTGCGACAGTATCAAAAATACATTTTGGATTGTTCTTATTTTCCTCAATTAAGTTGGAAAAATAGGAAAAATAGTAACATCTCACAGCAAGAACTGGCAAATCTGGTGCAGTCCATGAGGAGGAGATGTTCTGCAGTACTTAATGCAGCTGGTGGCCACACCAGATCTGGTGCAGTCCATGAGGAGGAGATGTTCTGCAGTACTTAATGCAGCTGGTGGCCACACCAGATCTGGTGCAGTCCATGAGGAGGAGATGTTCTGCTGTACTTAATGCAGCTGGTGGCCACACCAGATCTGGTGCAGTCCATGAGGAGGAGATGTTCTGCAGTACTTAATGCAGCTGGTGGCCACACCAGATCTGGTGCAGTCCATGAGGAGGAGATGTTCTGCAGTACTTAATGCAGCTGGTGGCCACACCAGATCTGGTGCAGTCCATGAGGAGGAGATGTTCTGCAGTACTTAATGCAGCTGGTGGCCACACCAGATCTGGTGCAGTCCATGAGGAGGAGATGTTCTGCAGTACTTAATGCAGCTGGTGGCCACACCAGATCTGGTGCAGTCCATGAGGAGGAGATGTTCTGCAGTACTTAATGCAGCTGGTGGCCACACCAGATCTGGTGCAGTCCATGAGGAGGAGATGTTCTGCAGTACTTAATACAGCTGGTGGCCACACCAGATCTGGTGCAGTCCATGAGGAGGAGATGTTCTGCAGTACTTAATGCAGCTGGTGGCCACACCAGATCTGGTGCAGTCCATGAGGAGGAGATGTTCTGCAGTACTTAATGCAGCTGGTGGCCACACCAGATCTGGTGCAGTCCATGAGGAGGAGATGTTCTGCAGTACTTAATGCAGCTGGTGGCCACACCAGATACTGAGTGTTACTTTTGATTTTGACCCCCCTTTGTTCAGGGACACATTATTCCATTTCTGTTCAGTTTATGTCTCAGTTGTTGCATCTATATCATGTTAACAAACAACATATCCTGTTAAAAACAGTTATGTTCATACAAATACTATATTTACACATGTTAAGTTTGCTGAAAATAAACACAGTTGACAGTGAGAGGACGTTTCTTTTTTTGCTCAGTTCAGGATATGGTAGAAAGAGTATGTGGCCTTTTCTGTAGCCTACAGGCTTGAGATTACATGTATGACAATGTAATGAGACGGACACTTTTTACATCATGCAGGTCTCTCCAATCAAATAGCTTAACTTAAATTTAAACCAATCAAATAAAAAATGAGTTGCCATGTTAACAAACAACATATCCTAAAAACAGGACAAGTCAAAGTAAAATGGACAATATGGAATGGACAATCATGGGAGTTTCATCCCATTGGGCGAGTTTCATCCCAAAATGGACAATATGGAATGAATAATCATGGGAGTTTCATCCCATTGTGGGAGTTTCATCCCAAAAAGGACAATATGGAATGGACAATCATGGGAGTTTCATCCTATTATCATGATCAGTAGTTTCAAGTTTGCATCTGTACATTTTTGACAAGCTATCTGTATCTGTAAATAAAATGTCATAGCGAAAAACAAAATACTTCTGCATTTCCCCCTGTGTAAACACCTTGCAAAATGACTGCTGAGAAATCCTGGTCAAGTTGGGTAGTTGATATTCAGAGGTTACCAAGGTTATCATCCAAAAGTGTTCAGCCCTGTTTCCATGATGTATGCACCAGGGTTATCATCCACAGTGTTCAGCCATGTTTCCATGATGTATGCACCAGGGTTATCATCCACAGTGTTCAGCCATGTTTCCATGATGTATGTAACAGGGTTATCATCCACAGTGTTCAGCCATGTTTCCATGATTTATGTACCAGGGTTATCATCCACAGTGTTCAGCCATGTTTCCATGATGTATGCACCAGGGTTATCATCCACAGTGTTCAGCCATGTTTCCATGATTTATGTACCAGGGTTATCATCCACAGTGTTCATCCCTGTTTCCATGATTTATGTACCAGAGTTATCATCCATAGAGGTGTAAAAAGGAGCTAAGACAAAACAAGGACAACACAATGATGACGTGAGTCACAACAGAAAACTGAATAGTAGTGGGAGGACTGCAAGGGCAACCAAACCACATCATTATATAATTACGTTACATTCCTCCATGGATATTTTTGTTTGTTTAAAGGTAGTGTTCGCAGCGGCGCAGCATTCTCAGACACTGTATCTCATTGCTTGAGGCGTCACTACAGACACCCTGGTTCGAATCCAGGCTGTATCACAACCGGTCGTGATTGGGAGTCCAGTATGGCGGCGCACAATTGTCCCAGCGTCGTCCGGGTTTGGCCGGTGTAGGCCGTCATTGTAAATCATTTTCAGGTCTCCTTGCACTCTGTGTTGAGGTGCTGTGTGAAGTGCTGCCATCTAGTGGCGGATGTGTGAATATGGCATCAGGTCTCAGAAAGAGAGGAGAGAAAGAGTGAGAGGGAGAGACAGAGAAGGTTAGAGAAAGATTGTTCACTGTTCTACTCTCTGTCGTCACCACTTGGGTCGTTTGTTTAGTTGTAAAGTATTGATGATAATATGTTTCTAGACAGTCGCACAACAGGACAGTCACAACAGAGCCCCCTCAGCATTCAGTTGTGCCCTCTCTCACTTTCTCTGTCTCTCTCTTTCTCTCTCTCTCTGTGTCTCTCTGTGTGTGTCTCTCTCTGTGTCTTTGTGTGTGTGAGTGTCTGTGTATCTCTCTCTCTCTCCCTCTGTCTCTCTCTCTCTCTCTAGATGTATCCTGTCCTAGCCTGTGTGTGTATGACTATCTTGAGGGCATAGTAAATGTTTTGTTTTGTAAAGTTAAGACGTCATTCAATTAGTTTACTTGGGTGACCAAAGAACAAATGGCATTCTTAGAGGGGAAAACAATGTCATGAGTCATGCCATACACACGCACGCACGCACACACACGTGCACGCACACACACGCACGCACGCACACACACACACACACACACACACACACACACACACACACACACACACACACACACACACACACACACACACACACACACACACACACACACACACACACACACACACACACACACACACACGTTTGTTTTACTATCCTTGCGGGACCAAACAAAAAGGTTAGAGGGCTACATTCAAAATCCGATTTCCCCTAAACCTTACCCTAACATTAACCCCTAACTCAAAAAACCTACCCCCTAACCCTAATTGTAACCCTAACCCATTTTTTTTGTGGGGACTGGCGAAATGTCCCCACTTGTCTGAATTTTCCTTGTTTTTCTATCCTTGTGAGGATTTCTGGTCCCCACAGGGAAGCTAAAACCAAACACACACACACAGCTCTTTCTAATGATAAACTGTTTGGATGAGTCTGTTGTACGCTTTTCAATTATCATGTTCCGACGGCATTCCAATGGCAATTTAGGTCATTATTTAATTCTAATGTCTTTATTATGTCTTGGCTAATGAATGTGAAGAGCGACTGACGCAATATGAGCTTATATTAGATAATTTAGCATCTGTCATGGCTTTGCATTGAGATCATAGCTCAGACCCAAATTAGACTGCTGGGTGTTTAAGAAACAGTGGGTGCCAGTGTCATCCTGTCCCCCCTCCGTTCCCCATCTTTCTGTGGGTCCTCAAGCAGCCCCTTTCCCCCCATGCCTATCTGATCCCCCTCCGCCTCTCCACTACCTGACCCCCAGCGCGTCGTCCCTCGTTCCCTTCCATCGTTTCTATGGGTCCTGTCCCATCTGATCCCCCCTCTCTCCACTCCTCCTCTCCGCTACCTGACCCCTCCAGCCCCCAGCACGTCGTCCCTCGTTCCCTTCCATCGTGTTTCTATGGGTCCTGTCCCATCTGACCCCCCCTCCGCCTCTCCACTACCTGACCCCCAGCACGTCGTCCCTCGTTCCCTTCCATCGTGTTTCTATGGGTCCTGTCCCATCTGATCCCCCTCCGCCTCTCCACTACCTGACCCCCAGCACGTTCGTCCCTCGTTCCCTTCCATCGTGTTTCTATGGGTCCTGTCGTGTTTCTATGGGTCCTGTCCCATCTGATCCCCCTCCGCCTCTCCGCTACCTGACCCCCAGCGTTCCCTTCCATCGTTCTATGGGTCCCCCATCGTTCCCTTCCATCGTGTTTCCATATGGGTCCTGTCCCATCTGATCCCCCCCTCCGCCTCTCCCCAGCTACCGACCCCCTGTCCCGTCCCCCTCCGTCCCTCCCGTTCCCTTCCATCGTGTTTCTACGGGTCCTGTCCCATCTGATCCCCCCCCTCCGCCTCTCCGCTACCCGACCCCCAGCGCGTCGTCCCTCGTTCCCTTCCATCGTGATTCTATGGGTCCTGTCCCATTGTCTTCTTTTCTCCCTGTGTCACTTGGGAAACATATGTTAAAAGCCTGGCAGCCTGAAGCCAATGACTCCCGACTGAAGTACTAGAAGTCGCCTTTGATCAGTGGAGCCGCCAGTCAGTAGGCAGCCGGACCGTGTCTGAGCGTCATACCCACTGCATAGCACACACTGGAGCCCCGGGCGTGTCTAGGAGAAGTCTGACGCAGACACAGCAATGCCAGAGCGGAGCTAGCTCCTAGGAAAGATATGGATTCATTTGTTTCAGCAGCATGACGGTTTTCAGTGTAAGGGTGTGTAATGTTACCATCAGTGCTCTCACAGAGTTTGACTCACTCCCAGCTGCGTGTATAGCCTCGGCACGTGCAAGCTTCGAGCTTCAATGCGTTGATCATGAAATTGGGTCATTCCGAACTTCATCCGCAATGCCAAACTCCATTCTGTTGGCTTCCAGCGATACTTCTCCTTGTAGCCCTCTAACCTTTACAGTGTGCGCAAGCTCTGGCTAGAAGTAGAAGTTTCGCTCAAGTCCAACAGAATGGAACATAACATTGCAGATAAAGTTTGGAATGACACAATGTCATGTATTTGGGTGTTTTTTGAGCCTTTGTTCATGTTTTATCTGTGCCCCTCCAACTGCAGAACAAGCATGAGGATGTATATCGCTGTTCAGATACATTTGTCAAAGTCAAAGAGTGTCTGGACGATACTATAACATGCCATCCAAAATACAGATTGTTTCAAAAAAGGGAACTTGTCCTTTAATCCATTCTTTGCCTCTGCCAGGGGGTGTTCAATCTCATCCACAGAAGACAAAGTGTTAGTACATCTGATTCAACTATTTAACCAATCATAGTCTTCAATCAACATTTCATTAGTTAGACTGAGTTTGTTGCAGCATCGGCTGGAGTAAAAGCCTGCATTTACATTTACATTTAAGTCATTTAGCAGACGCTCTTATCCAGAGCGACTTACAAATTACACTTAGCAGATTCCTTTGGCCAGTGGTTCTCAACTCCAGTCCTCCAGTACCCTCAAATACACTACATTTCCTGCAACAGGGTGATCAGATTAAGATCTTACATCTGTACTATATTTCTCTGTGACATGACATAAATACAGTACATAGAAGACATTAAGACATTGTCGCTGGTGGAAGTTATCGTTGGACTTGTCAGGAGGAGGAAAGTGCCACAGTCCCAGTCTCTTCTCTCGGTCTTATCATCGTGTCTATTCATGATGTGTCCTTGATTTCCTTGATTGACACGGTAGCTTGTGAATGTCACGCCTCTTGTCTTGTCTTCACATCTCAGCATCCGTTCTCAGGTACGATCCTGCACTTGAGGATTTTCAGGTAGTTCTGGACCTTGTTGGAGTCCCGTCTGAAGCAGTAGAGTAGGTCGTGGTCGCTCATGGCCTGGGCCTCTCCACTGGTGTCTGACGAGGGGTCCAAGGCCTCAGGGGAGGACAGGCCACTCAGGGAGTTACTGATCATCCCCAGGTGCTGCATCTGAGAGGGAGG
>NW_025746112.1:144376-149376 GCF_021184085.1 Oncorhynchus gorbuscha
ACAAGAATTTAAGCTTTCTGCCAATATCAGATATGTCTATGTCCTGTGAAATGTCTATGTCCTGTGAAATTTTCATGCTAATCGCATTAGCCTATGCTAGCTCAACCGTCCCATACCCTATCAGCCACCTTCTCCCCCATCTTCCTCTTAACCTATCAGCCACTTTCACTTATCTTCCTCTTACCCTATCAGCCACCTTCTCCCCCCCGTCTTCCTCTTACCCTATCAGCCACCTTCTCCCCGTCTTCCTCTTACCCTATCAGCCACCTTCTCCCCCGTCTTCCTCTTACCCTATCAGCCACTATCTCCCCCGTCTTCCTCTTACCCTATCAGCCACCTTCTCCCCCGTCTTCCTCTTACCCTATCAGCCACCTTCTCCCCCCGTCTTCCTCTTACCCTATCAGCCACCTTCTCCCCCGTCTTCCTCTTACCCTATCAGCCACCTTCTCCCCCATCTTCCTCTTACCCTATCAGCCACTATCTCCCCGTCTTCCTCTTACCTTATCAGCCACCTTCTCCCCAGTCTTCCTCTTACCCTATCAGCCACCTTCTCCCCGTCTTCCTCTTACCCTATCAGCCACTATCTCCCCCGTCTTCCTCTTACCCTATCAGCCACCTTCTCCCCCCGTCTTCCTCTTACCCTATCAGCCACCTTCTACCCCGTCTTCCTCTTACCCTATCAGCCATCTTCTCCCCCATCTTCCTCTTACCCTATCAGCCACCTTCTCCCCCATCTTCCTCTTACCCTATCAGCCACCTTCTCCCCCGTCTTCCTCTTACCCTATCAGCCACCTTCTCCCCCCGTCTTCCTCTTACCCTATCAGCCACCTTCTCCCCCGTCTTCCTCTTACCCTATCAGCCACCTTCTCCCCCTGTCTTCCTCTTACCCTATCAGCCACCTTCTCCCCCCATCTTCCTCTTACCCTATCAGCCACCTTCTCCCCCATCTTCCTCTTACCCTATCAGCCACCTTCTCCCCCGTCTTCCTCTTACCCTATCAGCCACCTTCTCCCCCCGTCTTCATCTTACCCTATCAGCCACTATCTCCCCCCCCGTCTTCCACTTACCCTATCAGCCACCTTCTCCCCCCATCTTCCTCTTACCCTATCAGCCACTATCTCCCCCCGTCTTCCTCTTACCCTATCAGCCACCTTCTCCCCCCGTCTTCCTCTTACCCTATCAGCCACCTTTTCCCCGTCTTCCTCTTACCCTATCAGCCACCTTCTCCCCCGTCTTCCTCTTACCCTATCAGCCACCTTCTCCCCAGTCTTCCTCTTACCCTATCAGCCACTATCTCCCCCGTCTTCCTCTTACCCTATCAGCCACCTTCTCCCCAGTCTTCCTCTTACCCTATCAGCCACCTTCTCCCCCGTCTTCCTCTTACCCTATCAGCCACTATCTCCCCCCGTCTTCCTCTTACCCTATCAGCCACCTTCTCCCCGTCTTCCTCTTACCCTATCAGCCACCTTCTACCCCGTCTTCCTCTTACCCTATCAGCCACCTTCTCCCCCCTTCCTCTTACCCTATCAGCCACCTTCTCCCCCATCTTCCTCTTACCCTATCAGCCACTATCTCCCCCATCTTCCTCTTACCTTATCAGCCACCTTCTCCCCCGTCTTCCTCTTACCCTATCAGCCACCTTCTACCCCGTCTTCCTCTTACCTATCAGCCATCTTCTCCCCCCCATCTTCCTCTTACCCTATCAGCCACCTTCTCCCCCATTTTCCTCTTACCCTATCAGCCACCTTCTCCCCCGTCTTCCTCTTACCCTATCAGCCACCTTCTCCCCCCGTCTTCCTCTTACCCTATCAGCCACCTTCTCCCCCGTCTTCCTCTTACCCTATCAGCCACCTTCTCCCCCCGTCTTCCTCTTACCCTATCAGCCACCTTCTCCCCCGTCTTCCTCTTACCCTATCAGCCACCTTCTCCCCCCATCTTCCTCTTACCCTATCAGCCACCTTCTCCCCGTCTTCCTCTTACCCTATCAGCCACCTTCTCCCCCATCTTCCTCTTACCCTATCAGCCACCTCCCCATCTTCCTCTTACCCTATCAGCCACCTTCTCCCCCCGTCTTCCTCTTACCCTATCAGCCACCTTCTCCCCCCGTCTTCATCTTACCCTATCAGCCACTATCTCCCCCGTCTTCCACTTACCCTATCAGCCACCTTCTCCCCCATCTTCCTCTTACCCTATCAGCCACTATCTCCCCCGTCTTCCTCTTACCTTATCAGCCACCTTCTGGACTCCCTTGCGGAGCTCGTGTACCATGTAGCTCATCTCCAGTGCTTTGTTGGAGCTGAAGTTGTTGAAGTCATCCTGGTGAACCATGTTCTGGTGGAACTGCCACAGAGGATCCTTCCATGCTACCAGCAGCTTCAGAATCACCTCTGTTAACTCCTCTCTCTGAGGAGAGAGAGAGAGAGTATCATTCTATGTTCTTGTAGAGTTGGTTATTGAGTGTTGAAAGAGAGAAGACAGACACAAGCAAAGACATAGAAGTAGTCTACATCTGGAGACAGACATGGGTACTACAGGAAGCAGAGAGGGATAGTACCATCAGGGAACAGACAATGTTACTACAGGAAGCAGAGAGGGGTAGTACCATCAGGGAACAGACAAGGTTACTACAGGAAGTAGAGAGGGGTAGTACCATCAGGGAACAGACAAGGTTACTACAGGAAGTAGAGAGGGGTAGTACCATCAGGGAACAGACAAGGTTACTACAGGAAGTAGAGAGGGGTAGTACCATCAGGGAACATACAAGGTTACTACAGGAAGCAGAGAGGGGTAGTACCATCAGGGAACCGACAAGGTTACTACAGGAAACAGAGAGGGGTAGTACCATCAGGGAACAGACAAGGTTACTACAGGAAGCAGAGAGGGGTAGTACCATCAGGGAACAGACAAGGTTACTACAGGAAACAGAGAGGGGTAGTACCATCAGGGAACAGATAAGGTTACTACAGGAAGCAGAGAGGGATAGTACCATCAGGGAACAGACAAGGTTACTACAGGAAGTAGAGAGGGGTAGTACTATGGTAAACAATAGTTCATTAAACAGAGTTGTAAGACTCACAGCCAGTCTCTGCGCATTCTCTTTGCCATTAGGGGTTAGTATGGTGGCTGTATGGCAGTGGCGGTTTATCCTGCCAATATGATTTCTGCTTGGCAGAACATATTGCTCCTGAAGGAGGGAAGAAGAAAGGAGAGAAAGAGGAATTGAGTTGACAGGAAGACGTAGGTAGAAAGCAAAAGGTCAGAGAGTCAAAGGAGCTGCATCTCTGAAGAGCAAAGCCTTCAAAGCAAAGAAACAAAAAGCTTGTAGAACCTTTAAAGGGATAGTTCACCCAAATAACAAAATTATAATAGACTGCTATCTTACCTTGACAATAGACTAATGTCTTATCTTGGCAATAGACTGCTCTCTTATCTTGGCAATATACTACTGTCCTACCTTGGCAATAGACTGCTGTCTTACCTTGACAATAGACTGCTGTCTAACCTTGACAATAGACTGCTGTCTTATCTTGACAATAGACTGCTGTCTGACCTTGGCAATAGACTGCTGTCTTACCTTGACAATAGACTGCTGTCTTACCTTGACAATAGACTGCTGTCCTATCTTGGCAATAGACTGCTCTCTTATCTTGGCAATATACTACTGTCGTACCTTGGCAATAGACTGCTGTCTTACCTTGACAATAGACTGCTGTCTAACCTTGACAATAGACTGCTGTCTTATCTTTTGACAATAGACTGCTGTCTGACCTTGGCAATAGGCTGCTGTCTTACCTTGGCAATAGACTGCTGTCTTATTGTCATGTTTTGTCATTGATTGTCATGTCTTGTCCCTGTGCTTCCCCTTCTATTCGTTTCCCCTGCTGGTCTTATTAGGTTCTTTTCCTCTTTCTATCCCTCTCTCTCCCCTCCTCTCTCCCCTCTCTCGCTCTCTCTCTCTATCGTTCCGTTCCTGCTCCCAGCTGTTCCTCATTCTCCTAACTACCTAATTTACTCTTTCACACCTGTCCCCTATTTTGCCCTCTGATTAGAGTCCCTATTTCTCCCTCTGTTTCCGCTTCTGTCCTTGTCGGATCCTTGTTTGATGTTTGCTGTTCTGTGTCCTTGTTCCGCCCTGTCGTGTTTTCGCTTTCTTCAGATGCTGCGTGTGAGCAGGTATCTATATCAGCTACGGCCAGCGCCTTCCCGAAGCGACCTGCAGTCTGTGGTCGCGTCTCCAGTTGTTCCCCTCTACTGCCTAGAGGATTTCAGTTTTCCTGTTTTGACTTTACCTGAGATTATATCCAGGATTATCGTTTTTGTTAAAGACTGGAATAAAGACTCTGTTTCTGTTAAGTCGCTTTTGGGTCCTCATTCACCAGCATAACACTTATCTTGGCAATAGACTGCTCTCTTACCTTGGCAATAGACTGCTCTCTTACCTTGACAATAGACTGCTGTCTTATCTTGGCAATAGACTGCTGTCTTACCTTGGCAATAGACTGCTGTCTTACCTTGACAATAGACTGCTCTCTTACATTGGCAATACACTGCTGTCTTACCTTGACAATAGACTGCTGTCTTACCTTGGCAATAGACTGCTGTCTTATCTTGGCAATAGACTGCTCTCTTACTTTGGCAATAGACTGCTTACAGGGTAAGGAAACCAATATGTTATTTTGTCATTTCGGTGAACTATCACTTTATACATGCAATTTCCTCTTTCTAAATTGAAACCAGCAAAAAAAATGGTGCCACCCAGGTGTTGAGGGTAGGTAGCAGCACATCTGCCACGCTGATCCTCAACACTGGAGCCCCCCAGGGGTGCGTGTTCAGTCCACTCCTGTACTCCTGTTCACTCATGACTGCATGGTCAGGCACGACTCCAACACCATCATTAAGTTTGCAGACAACACAACAGTGGTAGGCCTGATCACCGACAACGACAAGACTGCCTATAGGGAGGAGGTCAGAGACCTGGCCAGGTGGTGCCAGAATAACTA
>NW_025746112.1:164376-169235 GCF_021184085.1 Oncorhynchus gorbuscha
CATTGGTGGCCCCTCTCCCTTTGGCCTCTCAAACACCCCCCTTACCGGCTCAGACAGTGCCTCCTGGACCTCCTCCAGGAATCTCTCCAGCAGCCTAAGAGACGTTATTCCTGTTTGTTGCGCCAAGACCTCCGGGGTTTTCCACCCCTCCTCTCCCAGCAGTCTCAGGTCACCTAGCCTTTGTAAACCCCCTGCCATCAGTTGCCTCTGCAGGGTGGCCGACTGAACCGATCTCAAAGGTATGGCTGGGTTGTGGAAGATGGGCTCCTCCCACACCCACTGCCCAGGCTCCACACCCCCTTCTCGTGTGGGCCTTAGCAGCTGCCAGGCCCTCAGCACCGCAGAGTAAAACTCTGAGAGACCTGCTGTACTCAGCCTCTCCAGCTTCATGAGGAACAGCTGCCGGTCCAACCCTAATCCGCCAGCTCTCCTCAGCAGCGCGCATGCTGGTTCCCTCCAGCCAACATCAGTGTGGTACAGCAGTCTCTGCACTGCCTTTAGTCGGAAAGCAGCCATCCTGCTCTCCAGTTCCACCAGGCCCTGTCCTCCTTCGTGGACGGTCATGTACAAAACTGCTGCCTTCAGCCAGTGATGTCCCGACCAAAAAAGTCCACCAGCTTGCGTTGCAGGTCTGCAAGCAGACCAGCGGGGGGTTGAGGACAGCCAGTTTATGCCACAAGGAAGATGCCACCAGGTTGTTGATTATCAGCACCCTCCCTCTATATGACACTTGGGACAGGAGCCACCTCCACCTGGCCAGTCTTGACACCACTGCCTGTGTCAGCCCCTCCCAGTTCTTGCTGACCCACCTCTCCGAGCCCAGGTACACCCCCAACACTTTAAGCCCTTCACAACCCCACTGCAAACCCCTGGAAGCAGAGGAGGAACCCTATCCCCCATGCCCCACATAACAGAGCTTTGCTCTTTCCCCAGTTTACCTTAGCTGATGAAGCTCCCTCATACACCTTCAGACTGGTCTCTAGTTCCTGCATATCTTGCCCATCCCTGACCATCACAGAAACATCATCTGCATATGCTGAGACTGCAATTCCTGTCACCACATCCATGCCTGTCCAGCACACTCCCCGCAGTCTCCTGCGTAGCAGTCCTAAAAAAGGCTCAATGGCTAGTGTGTACAGCTGCCCAGATAGAGGGCATCCTTGTCTAATGCCCCGTCTCACCCAGACTGGCCTACTGAGCCCCCTCCCACCTTAACCATACATGACGCCCCAGCATACAACAGCTTCACACAGGTCACAAAACTCTTCCCAAACCCAAACACAGACATCACATTAAACAGATACTCATGATCCACTCTATCAAAAGCCTTCTCTTGATCTAAAGAGACCAGTCCAAAGTTCACATTAGAACCTCTCGACAAGTCCAACATGTCCCTAATCAAGAACAAGTTGTCCGTGATTGAGCGTCCCGGTACACAATATGTCTGGTCCTTGTGTATTATAGAGTCCAGATGGGACTTCAGTCTGTTAGAGAGGACCTTGGCAAAAATCTTGTAGTCCGCACAGAGTAATGCCACAGGCCTCCAGTTCTTAAGTTCACACAAGTCCCCTTTTTTTTGGGCAAGAGAGTCAGAGCCGCCCGACGGCAGCTCATCGGCAACTCTCCTACCCCGACGCATTCTTGCAACACGCAAAATAAATCCTGTCCAATTGTTCCCCAGAATTTTTTGTAAAATTCCACTGGAAGTCCATCAACCCCGGTGCACGACCGGGGACATCTGGGTTACTGCCTCTGCCAGTTCATGTGACAACAGAGGAATGTCCATTTCATCCCTCTGTGCCCGAGAGAGCTTAGGGAGTCCTGCAAACAAGACCTGAGCACACATAGGATCACACATTTCTGCCCTATACAATTCAGTATAAAACTCCACAGTCCGCTCCCGCATCTCCCCCACCACAGAGGTCACCCGCCCATCAGACAGCCGTAGACAATGCATACCCTTGGCTTCACTGCTCTGTCTTTCCAAACCAAAGAAGAAGGAGCTGGGAGCATCCATCTCCTTGAGCATGGAGAACCTAGCTCTTACAAGTGCTCCCTTTGCTTTAACCTGGAAAAACTGCCCAGGTCCCTACGTACCGGCTAAGTTAGCCTGGAGGCCTACATTGCCTTGCCCCACCATCTCTACCTCCATCTCACTAATACACCGCTCTAGTTCCCCCAATACTCTCCTAGCCTCTGAGGATGAGAGAGCTGTGTACTGTTGACAGAAAAGCCGAATTTGCACTTTCCCCACATCCCACCACTGACTCAGAGACTCATACTCCTCTCTTCGCTGCCCCCATCTTTCCCAAAAAGTCTGGAAACCTGAGCAAAAAGTGGCATCTTGTAAGAGCTTTACATTGAACTTCCAATAAGATGCCTGCCGGGGCCCTGGTGAAATAGACAGCCGAGCCATGGTTATGTGGTGATCCGAAAACCCCACTGGGAGAATGGTAGCACCCAGAAGCCTATTGCTCTGATTCCTGGACATGTAAAAACGATCAAGTCGAGCTGCACTCACCCTAGCCCCAAAACCTTCACCCACGTATACTGTCTTGTGTTTGGATGTTTAGTTCTCCAAACATCCACTAGGTCAAACTGATTAAAGATGTCCCTTAACACTCCCACTGACACTGAATGAGGCTCTTCCCCATTTCTGTCTTTTGTAAAATCCATTGTACAGTTCCAGTCACCTCCGATCACCAGCGTCTCCTCAGGCGCTACTTGTGAGAGTTCCTGTCTAAGACTCCCAAATAGAACCCCTCTTTCTCTCCCTGTGTTAGGCGCATACACATTTATAAAGACAAAACACATGTTGTTAATTTCTGCTTTAACAACAAGCAACCTACCCCTACACACCTCCTTTGAGGAGCAAATTTTTACAGCCAGACCCGTGCAAAAAGGACTGCCACCCCTGCACTAAGATTTGTCCCATGGCTCAACACACTTGCCCCTTTCCACCAGAGCCCCCAATCAACTTCATTCACCACATCACTATGCGTCTCCTGCAGAAACAACACCTGTACTTGTTTATGTTTTACATATTCACTCAACACACTCCTCTTTCCCGCATCTCTGGCGCCATTTATATTGAGCGAGCCTACCCGAAGAGTCTCCATAAGAAGTGGGAGAAAAGCCAGCAGAGAAATAGACCAATAGCAAAGCTCAAAAAGCCCCAGTGTCAGTAAGAAATTAAACATTTAAACAGTGTCTGAAGGTAAACCTTTACGCACTGTTGTGACCCACTTCCTCAACCTAAACCGTTTCTTGGGTGAGAGGACACCATGCCCCTCATTTCTCATAGCATGTTGTACTGATCTTACAAACTTTCTAGGATCAGGAAAAAAAGCCTCAAGATTAACTTTTTTCCCCTTAGTCTCATTCAGGAACCTTGTCAGTTCTCTCAATGTGTACTTAGACTCCTCTGGTTGACTGGCTGTCAGCTCCGGGCCAATTGAAGAGGAGTCTGAAAAAAATACCTCCTCATCCTCTTCCTCAGACTCACTTTCCTCCTCTTCTCTATCTCCCACCCTGACCACCTGCCCTTTCTCTCTGGTTAGGGCCTCACCCACAGCAACAGGCAACATTTCCATGGTGCCTTTGTCCACACCCTTTTTCTTTTTCCTCTTGACACCCTCCTCCTCCTCCCCTAATCTCTTACACTTCCCCACTATACTCTCCTCATCCACTAGAATAAACTGACTAGACGCAGTATCATCTGCACCACCCTCCATAGCATGACTAGGGCCAGCCTCAGCTACAACACCCTCCATAGCATGACTAGGGCCAGCCTCAGCTACAACACCCTCCATAGCATGACTAGGGCCAGCCTCAGCTACAACACCCTCCATAGCATGACTAGGCCCAGCCTCAGCTACCCCACCATCTCTAGCCTGACTAGACCCAGCCTCTGCTTCTCCACCATCTCTAGACTGACTAGGCCCAGCCTCATCTACACCACCATCTCTAGACTGACTAGACCCAGCCTCTGCTGTCTGCATCTCCTTACCCCTGCATTTTGACCTCGATTTCCCCCTTGCGCTCGTACCTCCCCTTGTCTATGGCCTTTATGTGGGCACACAAGCTCTTGTGCCCCAAATCCCCACATTCAAAACACCGTAGACTATCTGTGCTGGCAAAACCTGCATAGAGCCCCTCCCCATGCCTCACTTTAAAATGCACATTTAGCTGTTGCTCATTATTGTTCAGAAACATAAACACTTGCCTCCTGAATGAAACAACGTGCTTAACGGCATCTGCCTGAAAACCTGCTGACAGTACACGGAAACCGCTAGCAAACTTACCAAAACGACTCAGCTCTTTCCTAATTTGATCATCCGTAATAAACGGAGGCAAATTTGCCACTACAACTCTTGTTGAAGGGGTAGAGAGAGGTGAAATTGACACCAACACATCCCTTACAAATATTCCGCTAGCAATTAGCCTACCGACCAAATTAGCCCTTTTTCATGAACACAACCACAGCCTTGTTCATTCTAGAAGCAGAATGTATAAACTCAGCTCCTACCTGTTCACCGACCGCGAGCAGAACCTCCTCCACCTTAACTCCGTTCTCAGGAACACACCTGAATCCATGCTGCATCGACAGCGTCTCCTGCGCGCTAGGCTGAGAAGCCATTGCGCACACTAGACCTTGCAACCCCGGAACGTTACTCTGTCCTCTTCCACCCTAACTTTGAAAAAAAACTTTGGATACCGCTAAAAACAAATATTGCATTAACCCTCCACCATAGAAAATAACATGTAAAGAAAAGAATAGAATCAAGAAAGTTAGTTAGGATAGAGCTTTCCACACCAAACACTCAAACTCCAAAAACACCCAGCATGCACCGAGAGAG
>NW_025746113.1:5000-15000 GCF_021184085.1 Oncorhynchus gorbuscha
GGGAGGAGACAGACAGGGGGAGGAGACAGACAGAGAGAGGAGACAGACAGAGAGAGGAGACAGAGAGGGGGGGGAGACAGACAGAGAGAGGAGCAGACAGAGTGAGGAGACAGACAGGGGGAGGGGACAGACAGAGAGAGGAGACAGACAGAGAGAGGAGACAGACAGAGGGAGGAGACAGACAGGGGGAGGAGACAGACAGAGAGAGGAGCAGACAGAGCGAGGAGACAGACAGGGAGAGGGGACAGACAGAAAGAGGAGACAGACAGAGGAGGGGACAGACAGAGAGAGGAGACAGACAGGGGAGGAGACAGACAGAGAGAGGAGACAGACAGACAGGGGAGGGGACAGACAGAGCGAGGAGCAGACAGAGAGAGGAGATAGACAGGAGGAGGAGACAGAGAGGGGGAGGGGACAGACAGAGAGAGGAGCAGACAGGGGGAGGAGACAGACAGAGAGAGGAGACAGACAGGGGGAGGAGACAGACAGAGAAAGGAGACAGACTTGGGGAGGAGACAGACAGGGGAGGAGACAGACAGAGAGAGGAGACAGACAGGGGAGGAGACAGAAAGAGAGAGGAGACAGACAGGGGAGGAGACAGACAGAGAGAGGAGACAGACAGGGGGAGACAGACAGAGAGAGGAGACAGACAGAGAGAGGAGACAGACAGAGAGAGGAGACAGACAGGGGGAGGGGACAGACAGAGAGAGGAGACAGACAGGGGGAGGGGACAGACAGAGAGAGGAGACAGACAGGGGAGGAGACAGGCAGAGAGAGGAGCAGACAGACTGAGGAGACAGACAGGGGAGGAGACATACAGGGGGAGGAGACAGACAGACAGGGGGACGGGACAGACAGGGGGACGGGACAGACAGGGAGAGCTGACAGACAGAGAGAGGAGACAGACAGGGAGAGGGGACAGACAGAGAGAGGAGACAGACAGAGAGAGGAGACAGACAGGGGGAGGGGACAGACAGGGAGTGGGGACAGACAGAGAGAGGAGACAGACAGAGAGAGGAGACAGACAAGGGGAGGAGACAGACAGAGAGAGGAGACAGACAGGGGTGGGGACAGACACAGAGAGGAGACAGATAGGGAGGGGACAGACAGGGAGTGGGGACAGACACACACATGCCTATACCTGAAGATGAATATGAAAAGCATGAGGAGCATGCAGAAGGTGGCCACGTTGTCCATGGTCTTCATCAGCACCACCAGCTGTCTGCGTAGCGCTGGCATGAAGCGCACCAGCTTGATCACTCTCAACAGTCTGAAGGTCCTCAGGACAGACAGACCTCCATCAGACTGACCTATGATCTCACACACACTGGAGAGGAGAGGGAGAGATGGATGGAGGGATGAAACAGATGGATGCAGAAAGAGAGAACAGGGGAGGAAAGAGGAGAGAGAAGTGAGGAGTGAGGAGAGATGAGAGGAGAGAGGAGAGATGTGAGGAGAGATGAGAGGAGAGAGGAGAGAGGAGTGAGGAGAGAGGAGTGAGGAGACAGGAGAGAGGAGAGAGGAGACAGGAGAGAGGATAGAAGAGTGATGAGAGAGGAGACCGGAGAGAGGAGTGAGGAGACAGGAGAGAGGAGACAGGAGAGAGGAGACAGGAGAGAAGAGTGAGGAGAGAGGAGACCGGAGAGAGGAGTGAGGAGAGAGGAGAGAGGAGACCGGAGAGAGGAGTGAGGAGACAGGAGAGAGGAGACAGGAGAGAGGAGACAGGAGAGAGGAGACAGGAGAGAGGAGTGAGGGAGAGAGGAGAGAGGAGACCGGAGAGAGGAGTGAGGAGACAGGAGAGAGAGAGAGGAGAGAGGAGACAGGAGAGAGGAGACCGGAGAGAGGAGAGAGGAGTGAGGAGAGAGGAGAGAGGAGACAGGAGACAGGGAGAGGAGACAGGAGAGGAGAGGAGAGAGAGTGAGGAGAGAGGGTGAGGAGACAGGAGAGAGGAGAGAGGAGACAGGAGAGAGGAGAGAAGAGTGAGGAGAGAGGAGTGAGGAGAAAGGAGAGAGGAGACAGGAGAGAGGAGAGAGGAGTGAGGAAACAAGAGTGAGGAGTAGAGGAGAGAGGAGAGGAGTGAGGAGTGAGGAGAGAGGAGAGAGGAGACAGGAGAGAGGAGAGAGGAGAGAGGAGTGATGAGTGAGGAGTGAGGAGTGAGGAGAAAAGGGAGAGGGGAGAGGGGAGAGGGGAGAGGGGAGAGGGGAGAGGAGAGAGGGGGGAGAGGAGAGAGGGGAGAGGAGAGAGGGGAGAGGAGAGAGGAGAGAGGAGAAAAGATGAGTGAGACAGGCAGAGAAAGGAAGAGAAGAAAATAGAAGACACAAATCCAGACAGCAAGGTTTTCTAATTTCCCCTCTGATCCCAACTGAAACCATCGGGAACATTCAGCTGTCAGAATCTTCCAATGCCAACCCAACGCCCAATACATTATCCATCATTCTAACATTCCAACTGACATCCCAAAGCTGTGACATTCAGCTGTCAGAATCTTCAATGCCAACCCAACGCCCAATACATTATCTATCATTCTAACATTCCAACTGACATCCCAGAGCTGTGACATTCAGCTGTCAGAATCTTCCAATACCAACCCAACGCCCAATACATTATCTATCATTCTAACATTCCAACTGACATCCCAAAGCTGTGACATTCAGCTGTCAGAATCTTCCAATGCCAACCCAACGCCCAATACATTATCCATCATTCTAACATTCCAACTGACATCCCAAAGCTGTGACATTCAGCTGTCAGAATCTTCCAATGCCAACCCAACGCCCAATACATTATCTATCATTCTAACATTCCAACTGACATCCCAGAGCTGTGACATTCAGCTGTCAGAATCTTCCAATGCCAACCCAACGCCCAATACATTATCTATCATTCTAACATTCCAACTGACATCCCAGAGCTGTGACATTCAGCTGTCAGAATCTTCCAATGCCAACCCAACGCCCAATACATTATCTATCATTCTAACATTCCAACTGACATCCCAAAGCTGTGACATTCAGCTGTCAGAATCTTCCAATGCCAACCCAACGCCCAATACATTATCCATCATTCTAACATTCCAACTGACATCCCAAAGCTGTGACATTCAGCTGTCAGAATCTTCCAATGCCAACCCAACGCCCAATACATTATCTATCATTCTAACATTCCAACTGACATCCCAGAGCTGTGACATTCAGCTGTCAGAATCTTCCAATGCCAACCCAACGCCCAATACATTATCTATCATTCTAACATTCCAACTGACATCCCAGAGCTGTGACATTCAGCTGTCAGAATCTTCCAATGCCAACCCAACGCCCAATACATTATCCATCATTCTAACATTCCAACTGACATCCCAGAGCTGTGACATTCAGCTGTCAGAATCTTCCAATGCCAACCCAACGCCCAATACATTATCCATCATTCTAACATTCCAACTGACATCCCAGAGCTGTGACATTCAGCTGTCAGAATCTTCCAATGCCAACCCAACGCCCAATACATTATCCATCATTCTAACATTCCAACTGACATCCCAAAGCTGTGACATTCAGCTGTCAGAATCTTCCAATGCCAACCCAACGCCCAATACATTATCTATCATTCTAACATTCCAACTGACATCCCAGAGCTGTGACATTCAGCTGTCAGAATCTTCCAATGCCAACCCAACGCCCAATACATTATCTATCATTCTAACATTCCAACTGACATCCCAGAGCTGTGACATTCAGCTGTCAGAATCTTCCAATGCCAACCCAACGCCCAATACATTATCTATCATTCTAACATTCCAACTGACATCCCAGAGCTGTGACATTCAGCTGTCAGAATCTTCCAATGCCAACCCAACGCCCTATACATTATCTATCATTCTAACATTCCAACTGACATCTCAAAGCTGTGACATTCAGCTGTCAGAATCTTCCAATGCCAACCCAACGCCCAATACATTATCCATCATTCTAACATTCCAACTGACATCCCAAAGCTGTGACATTCAGCTGTCAGAATCTTCCAATGCCAACCGAACACCCAATACATTATCCATCATTCTAACATTCCAACTGACATCCCAGAGCTGTGACATTCAGCTGTCAGAATCTTCCAATGCCAACCCAACGCCCAATACATTATCTATCATTCTAACATTCCAACTGACATCCCAAAGCTGTGACATTCAGCTGTCAGAATCTTCCAATGCCAACCCAACGCCCAATACATTATCCATCATTCTAACATTCCAACTGACATCCCAGAGCTGTGACATTCAGCTGTCAGAATCTTCTAATGCCAACCCAACGCCCAATACATTATCTATCATTCTAACATTCCAACTGACATCCCAGAGCTGTGACATTCAGCTGTCAGAATCTTCCAATGCCAACCCAATGCCCAATACATTATCTATCATTCTAACATTCCAACTGACATCCCAGAGCTGTGACATTCAGCTGTCAGAATCTTCCAATGCCAACCCAACGCCCAATACATTATCCATCATTCTAACATTCCAACTGACATCCCAAAGCTGTGACATTCAGCTGTCAGAATCTTCCAATGCCAACCCAACGCCCAATACATTATCCATCATTCTAACATTCCAACTGACATCCCAGAGCTGTGACATTCAGCTGTCAGAATCTTCCAATGCCAACCCAACGCCCAATACATTATCTATCATTCTAACATTCCAACTGACATCCCAGAGCTGTGACATTCAGCTGTCAGAATCTTCCAATGCCAACCCAACGCCCAATACATTATCCATCATTCTAACATTCCAACTGACATCCCAAAGCTGTGACATTCAGCTGTCAGAATCTTCCAATGCCAACCCAACGCCCACTACATTATCCATCATTCTAACATTCCAACTGACATCCCAAAGCTGTGACATTCAGCTGTCAGAATCTTCCAATGCCAACCCAACGCCCAATACATTATCCATCATTCTAACATTCCAACTGACATCCCAGAGCTGTGACATTCAGCTGTCAGAATCTTCCAATGCCAACCCAACGCCCAATACATTATCCATCATTCTAACATTCCAACTGACATCCCAAAGCTGTGACATTCAGCTGTCAGAATCTTCCAATGCCAACCCAACGCCCAATACATTATCCATCATTCTAACATTCCAACTGACATCCCAGGGCTGTGACATTCAGCTGTCAGAATCTTCCAATGCCAACCCAACGCCCAATACATTATCTATCATTCTAACATTCCAACTGACATCCCAGAGCTGTGACATTCAGCTGTCAGAATCTTCCAATGCCAACCCAACGCCCAATACATTATCCATCATTCTAACATTCCAACTGACATCCCAGAGCTGTGACATTCAGCTGTCAGAATCTTCCAATGCCAACCCAACGCCCAATACATTATCTATCATTCTAACATTCCAACTGACATCCCAGAGCTGTGACATTCAGCTGTCAGAATCTTCCAATGCCAACCCTACGCCCAATACATTATCCATCATTCTAACATTCCAACTGACATCCCAGAGCTGTGACATTCAGCTGTCAGAATCTTCCAATGCCAACCCAACGCCCAATACATTATCTATCATTCTAACATTCCAACTGACATCCCAGAGCTGTGACATTCAGCTGTCAGAATCTTCCAATGCCAACCCTACGCCCAATACATTATCCATCATTCTAACATTCCACCTGACATCCCAGAGCTGTGACATTCAGCTGTCAGAATCTTCCAATGCCAACCCAACGCCCAATACATTATCCATCATTCTAACATTCCAACTGACATCCCAGAGCTGTGACATTCAGCTGTCAGAATCTTCCAATGCCAACCCAACGCCCAATACATTATCTATCATTCTAACATTCCACCTGACATCCCAGAGCTGTGACATTCAGCTGTCAGAATCTTCCAATGCCAACCCAACGCCCAATACATTATCTATCATTCTAACATTCCACCTGACATCCCAGAGCTGTGACATTCAGCTGTCAGAATCTTCCAATGCCAACCCAACGCCCAATACATTATCCATCATTCTAACATTCCACCTGACATCCCAGAGCTGTGACATTCAGCTGTCAGAATCTTCCAATGCCAACCCAACGCCCAATACATTATCCATCATTCTAACATTCCACCTGACATCCCAGAACTGTGACATTCAGCTGTCAGAATCTTCCAATGCCAACCCAACGCCCAATACATTATCTATCATTCTAACATTCCACCTGACATCCCAGAGCTGTGACATTCAGCTGTCAGAATCTTCCAATGCCAACCCAACGCCCAATACATTATCCATCATTCTAACATTCCAACTGACATCCCAGAGCTGTGACATTCTGACATGGTAACTGTAACATCATTCCTGTAACGTTCTGGTAACATTCTGTGGTCGTGTTGGGCAGGCCCCCCGACCTGATGATGACGATGATGCCGTCGAAGATGTTGTAGGGGTTCCTCAGGTAGGCGAAGAAGCCAAAGGCGGTCAGCTTGAGGATCATTTCCAGGGTGAACATACTGGTGAACACAATGTTACTGATCTCCAACACGTTAGTCAGCTCCTCCGGCTGGATGGGGAGACAAGATGCAAAAGAAACAGAACTCAGAGAGAGAAACACGTTTAAAGAGATGGAAGAATGAAGACAGCAAGATATGGTTATTTTGGTATTATAATGCTGCCTTCAACAATTGAAAAATATGAAACTGCAGACAACCAACACAGCTTCAGTACTGAGACACCTGTACAAACCTGCCACATAGACCGCAACACAACACAACAAGCTACACAACTTGATATAGTGAGATAGATCCAGCTCAGTGGCGCGTAGCTTTAACCAATGAAAACGAGAAAAGAGACAATATGAACACTGGCCTAAAATGTCATGTTATTGTTTTCAGAGAGACCGAAGGGGAGGGAGGGTGCAGCCATTTTCTGTCTGGAAGATTGTGCTTGGTTCGAAGAGCGAACAAACACACATACACAATCTGATCAATATCACGTGTGTGTATCTGTGATCACCAGTGCAATTTGTATCAAAGACAGAAGACATAAAGGCTAGCCAAGACACTCTTTCTTCTCCTCTAATCCTGTGTTTCTCTCTTCCCTCTCTCCATCTCTCTCTCCCTCCATCTCTCTCTCCCTCCATCTCTCTCTCTCCATCTCTCTCTCCCTCCATCTCTCTCTCTCTCCATCTCTGTCTCCCTCCATCTCTCTCTCTCTCCATCTCCCTCTCGCTCTTTGTCTCATTTACCAGACACTCCCATCTCCCTATGATCAATATCTCTCCATGGATCAGCTCAGTGTGAGAAGAAAACAAGAGGAGAAGAACAGAGCCCCCCTCCTCCACTGGCAGGCATGGTGGAGGAGATGAGGGATGAAGAGAGGAGGGGATGAGATCTAGTGCTGACTGATTCACCCAGATGTCCTTATTTTGGGGTTTATTAAATAACCAATTGCCCAACGTAGGTTCAATTACTTGAATTCCATGTATTTCTTTTTTTGTGAGATCAACGGGCCGTTTCTCTTTAGAGAAATCAAATCATTCATGAGAGAAATTAAGTCAAGAACTATGTGGGATGCTGGGCTGAAGGGAGTTTTCATTATGTAAATATTCAACCTATTTCATGTATGATAATGCTTTTGTTGTGTAATTACTGTGTATAAAAGTAACATGTACTGTATATGAAATGTGAGTACAATTTATATGTAAAAAGCTGTAAAAAAAAAGTAAATATAAAACAAAGTTGATTTTGTCCCCTGAAGAGGGGATGGGTCAATAAAAAACATCTCCTCTATTTGATATGTTTCTCCTACCTTCTATCTCCCTCCATGTTCGTCTTCCTCCTATCACCTTCTATCTCCCTCCATGTTCATCTTCCTCCTATCACCTTCTATCTCCCTCCATGTTCATCTTCCTCCTATCACCTTCTATCTCCCTCCATGTTCATCTTCCTCCTATCACCTTCTATCTCCCTTCATGTTCATCTTCCTCCTATCACCTTCTATCTCCCTTCATGTTCATCTTCCTCCTATCACCTTCTATCTCCCTCCAAGTTCATCTTCCTCCTATCACCTTCTATCTCCCTCCAAGTTCATCTTCCTCCTATCACCTTCTATCTCCCTCCATGTTCGTCTTCCTCCTATCACCTTCTATCTCCCTCCATGTTCATCTTCCTCCTATCACCTTCTATCTCCCTCCATGTTCATCTTCCTCCTATCACCTTCTATCTCCCTCCATGTTCATCTTCCTCCTATCACCTTCTATCTCCCTCCATGTTCATCTTCCTCCTATCACCTTCTATCTCCCTCCATGTTCATCTTCCTCCTATCACCTTCTATCTCCCTCCATGTTCGTCTTCCTCCTTCACCTCTATCTATCACTCTCACCTTCTATCTCCCTCTTCCTCCATCACCTTCTATCTCCCTCCATGTTCGTCTTCCTCCTATCACCTTCTATCTCCCTCCATGTTCGTCTTCCTCCTATCACCTTCTATCTCCCTCCATGTTCGTCTTCCTCTCATCACCTTCTATCTCCCTCCATGTTCGTTTTCCTCCTATCACCTTCTATCTCCCTCCATATTCCTATCACCTTCTATCTCCCTCCTATCACCTTCTATCTCCCTCCACGTTCCTCTTCCTCCTATCACCTTCTATCTTCCTCCATGTTCGTCTTCCTCCTATTGCCTTCTATCTCCCTCCATGTTCATCTCACTCCTATCACCTATCTCCCTCCATGTTCCTCTTCCTCCTATCACCTTCTATCTTCCTCCATGTTCGTCTTCCTCCTATTGCCTTCTATCTCCCTCCATGTTCATCTCACTCCTATCACCTATCTCCCTCCATGTTCCTCTTCCTCCTATCACATTCTATCTCCCTCCATGTTCGTCTTCCTCCTATCACCATCTATCTCCCTCCATGTTCGTCTTCCTCCTATCACCTATCTCCCTCCATGTCCGTCTTCCTCCTATCACCTATCTCCATCAATGTTCATCTTCCTCCTATCACCTATCTCCCTCCATGTTCATCTTCCTCCTATCACCTATCTCCCTCAATGTTCATCTTCCTCCTATCACCTATCTCCCTCCATGTTCGTCTTCCTCCTATCACTTATCTCCCTCAATGTTCATCTTCCTCCTATCACCTATCTCCCTCCATGTTCGTCTTCCTCCTATCACCTTCTATCTCCCTCAATGTGCATCTTCCTCCTATCCCCTTCTATCTCCCTCCATGTTTGTCTTCCTCCTATCACCTTCTATTTCCCTCCATGTTCGTCTTCCTCCTATCACCTTCTATCTCCCTCCATGTTCGTCTTCCTCCTATCACCTATCTCCCTCAATGTTCATCTTCCTCCCATCCCCTTCTATCTCCCTCCATGTTCATCTTCCTCCTATCACCTATCTCCCTCCATGTTCGTCTTCCTCCTATCACCTTCTATCTCCCTCCACGTTCCTCTTCCTGTCATCACCTTCTATCTCCCTCCATATTCCTATCACCTTCTATCTCCCTCCACGTTCCTCTTCCTCCTATCACCTTCTATCTTCCTCCATGTTCGTCTTCCTCCTATCGCCTTCTATCTCCCTCCATGTTCATCTCACTCCTATCACCTATCTCCCTCCATGTTCCTCTTCCTCCTATCACATTCTATCTCCCTCCATGTTCGTCTTCCTCCTATCACCTTCTACCTCCCTCCATGTTCGTCTTCCTCCTATCACCTTCTATCTCCCTTCATGTTCCTCTTCCTCTCATCACCTTCTATCTCCCTCCATGTTCGTCTTCCTCCTATCACCTTCTATCTCCCTCCATGTTCCTCTTCCTCCTATCACCTTCTATCTCCCTCCTATCACCTTCTATCTCCCTCCACGTTCCTCTTCCTCCTATCACCTTCTATCTTCCTCCATGTTCGTCTTCCTCCTATCACCTTCTATCTCCCTCCATGTTCGTCTTCCTCCTATCACCTATCTCCCTCAATGTTCATCTTCCTCCTATCCCCTTCTATCT
>NW_025746113.1:25000-45000 GCF_021184085.1 Oncorhynchus gorbuscha
CACACAGGCAGCTCCCTCCCTTCCTCTCTTCTTCTGTCTCTCTCAGGAGAGAAGTCAGCCAGCCAGACAGCCAGCCAGCCAGCCAGACAGACAGCACCTAAAGCAGGTTGAGGTGTACCTACCCTGCTGTTTTCTACTGATATCGTTGTGGTGGGTGTATAATGGAACAATACATTCCCATCAGTCAGCCAGCCAGACAGACAGCACCTAAAGCAGGTTGAGGTGTACCTACCCTGCTGTTTTCTACTGATATCGTTGTGGTGGGTGTATAATGGAACAATACATTCCCATCAGTCAGCCAGACAGCCAGCCAGACAGACAGCACCTAAAGCAGGTTGAGGTGTACCTACCCTGCTGTTTTCTACTGATATCGTTGTGGTGGGTGTATAATGGAACAATACATTCCCATCAGTCAGCCAGACAGACAGACAGCACCTAAAGCAGGTTGAGGTGTACCTACCCTGCTGTTTTCTACTGATATCGTTGTGGTGGGTGTATAATGGAACAATACATTCCCATCAGTCAGCCAGACAGACAGACAGCACCTAAAGCAGGTTGAGGTGTACCTACCCTGCTGTTTTCTACTGATATCGTTGTGGTGGGTGTATAATGGAACAATACATTCCCATCAGTCAGCCAGACAGACAGACAGACAGACAGCACCTAAAGCAGGTTGAGGTGTACCTACCCTGCTGTTTTCTACTGATATCGTTGTGGTGGGTGTATAATGGAACAATACATTCCCATCCATCAGCCAGCCAGCCAGCCAGATAGACAGACAGCACCTAAAGCAGGTTGAGGTGTACCTACCCTGCTGTTTTCTACTGATATCGTTGTGGTGGGTGTATAATGGAACACTACATTCCCATATTGATAGTGCTCCATGTACGTCACTGATACCTGACCTCCAGTGACTTGTACTACTTGTGCGTCATCCATTGGACACATCTCGACCTTGTTAGCCCACTAAGCTAAAGTCATTGGGTTAGCTTTGGGGACTGAAGAGCAATACTGTTGTTGTGCACATTGTGTATATGTGCTGTACTCCCTGACTGTGTTATAGTTCACCTTTGGTGGTTTTCAATGCAAATAGTATTGATGAGAATAGTATATTTACCTGGTTGTGATGTTCATGCTGATAGTATTGATGAGAATAGTATATTTACCTGGTTGTGATGTTCATGCTGATAGTATTGATGAGAATAGTATATTTACCTGGTTGTGATGTTCATGCTGATAGTATTGATGAGAATAGTATATTTACCTGGTAGTGATGTTCATGCTGATAGTATTGATGAGAATAGTATATTTACCTGGTTGTGATGTTCCATGCTGATAGTATTGATGAGAATAGTATATTTACCTGGTTGTGATGTTCATGCTGATAGTATTGATGAGAATAGTATATTTACCTGGTAGTGATGTTCATGCTGATAGTATTGATGAGAATAGTATATTTACCTGGTTGTGATGTTCATGCTGATAGTATTGATGAGAATAGTATATTTACCTGGTAGTGATGTTCATGCTGATAGTATTGATGAGAATAGTATATTTACCTGGTTGTGATGTTCATGCTGATAGTATTGGTGAGAATAGTATATTTACCTGGTTGTGATGTTCATGCTGATAGTATTGATGAGAATAGTATATTTACCTGGTTGTGATGATCATGCTGATAGTATTGGTGAGAATAGTATATTTACCTGGTTGTGATGATCATGCTGATAGTATTGGTGAGAATAGTATATTTACCTGGTTGTGATGATCATGCTGATAGTATTGGTGAGAATAGTATATTTACCTGGTTGTGATGATCATGCTGATAGTATTGGTGAGAATAGTATATTTACCTGGTTGTGATGATCATGCTGATAGTATTGGTGAGAATAGTATATTTACCTGGTTGTGATGATCATGCTGATAGTATTGGTGAGAATAGTATATTTACCTGGTTGTGATGTTCATGCTGATAGTATTGATGAGAATAGTATATTTACCTGGTTGTGATGATCATGCTGATAGTATTGGTGAGAATAGTATATTTACCTGGTTGTGATGATCATGCTGATAGTATTGGTGAGAATAGTATATTTACCTGGTTGTGATGATCATGCTGATAGTATTGGTGAGAATAGTATATTTACCTGGTTGTGATGATCATGCTGATAGTATTGGTGAGAATAGTATATTTACCTGGTTGTGATGTTCTATCCCCATGCTGATAGTATTGATGAGAATAGTATATTTACCTGGTTGTGATGTTCATGCTGATAGTATTGATGAGAATAGTATATTTACCTGGTTGTGATGTTCATGCTGATAGTATTGGTGAGAATAGTATATTTACCTGGTTGTGATGTTCATGCTGATAGTATTGATGAGAATAGTATATTTACCTGGTTGTGAGAATAGTATTGGTGAGAATAGTATATTTACCTGGTTGTGATGATCATGCTGATAGTATTGGTGAGAATAGTATATTTACCTGGTTGTGATGATCATGCTGATAGTATTGGTGAGAATAGTATATTTACCTGGTTGTGATGATCATGCTGATAGTATTGGTGAGAATAGTATATTTACCTGGTTGTGATGATCATGCTGATAGTATTGGTGAGAATAGTATATTTACCTGGTTGTGATGATCATGCTGATAGTATTGGTGAGAATAGTATATTTACCTGGTTGTGATGTTCATGCTGATAGTATTGATGAGAATAGTATATTTACCTGGTTGTGATGATCATGCTGATAGTATTGGTGAGAATAGTATATTTACCTGGTTGTGATGATCATGCTGATAGTATTGGTGAGAATAGTATATTTACCTGGTTGTGATGATCATGCTGATAGTATTGGTGAGAATAGTATATTTACCTGGTTGTGATGATCATGCTGATAGTATTGGTGAGAATAGTATATTTACCTGGTTGTGATGTTCTATCCCCATGCTGATAGTATTGATGAGAATAGTATATTTACCTGGTTGTGATGTTCATGCTGATAGTATTGATGAGAATAGTATATTTACCTGGTTGTGATGATCATGCTGATAGTATTGGTGAGAATAGTATATTTACCTGGTTGTGATGTTCTATCCCCATGCTGATAGTATTGATGAGAATAGTATATTTACCTGGTTGTGATGTTGATAGTATTGATGAGAATAGTATATTTACCTGGTTGTGATGTTCTATCCCCATGCTGATAGTATTGATGAGAATAGTATATTTACCTGGTTGTGATGTTCTATCCCCATGCTGATAGTATTGATGAGAATAGTATATTTACCTGGTTGTGATGTTCTATCCCCATGCTGATAGTATTGATGAGAATATTATATTTACCTGGTTGTGATGTTCATGCTGATAGTATTGATAAGAATAGTATATTTACCTGGTTGTGATGTTCATGCTGATAGTATTGATGAGAATAGTATATTTACCTGGTTGTGATGTTCTATCCCCATGCTGATAGTATTGATGAGAATAATATATTTACGTGGTTGTGATGTTCTATCCCCATGCTGATAGTATTGATGAGAATAGTATATTTACCTGGTTGTGATGTTCTATCCCCATGCTGATAGTATTGATGAGAATAGCGATCATGATTCCTCTATTGAAGTATTTGCTCTCCACGATGCCCCAAAGTTTCTTCCTCATCTCATCCCACATGTCCTTACAGTGTCCAAAACACGACCTCCTCTTCCTCTTCTTCTTCACTCCCTCCCCCTCTTCCACTTTCTCCTCCAAGTGGTTCTCCTCCCTGTCCGTCTCCTCCACAGCCCCCTCCTCCTCCTCCCCATTGGCCGAGTCGCCCACAGCTCCCGTCCCCTCCCTGAGTGACAGTGCCGCAGCGCACTGAGGGCAGTCCTCTGTGTTTTGAGGGACGGCCAGGGCGATGGAGTTGCCCAGGGGTTGGGAGCTGTGGACTAGGTCCAGCTTGCTTTGGTGAGGACAGGGAGATTCTAATGAAAGATGGAGAGGGAGTGTGAGAAAGAATCAGCATGTCATTAACAGCATCAATAGACACTTTCACATTGTCTCACTATATCCATGTAAGCCAGCGTTTGATAGCGCCAAAGAGGTTTAAAAGTCGAGAGATTAAACAAGACTCATCGCACTGGCTCGCACGAAACAATGTGAAAGAGGCTAATATCATGTTAAAGTTCAAGTTTAGACATTTAACAAAAACCCTTTCTCTCATCCTCCCACCCACTGCCTCCCACTTACGGCGTGGCTGCCTCAGGTGATGCCTTTCCCCTCCGTTCGCACTCCCTCCTCCTCTTCCTCCTCCTCTTCCTCTCCCTCTAGTGGGCGGTGGTGGCAGAGGCCTTCCTCTCAGTTGGTTATACAGGGCTACAGACCTCCTGCGGGCCTTGCGCAGTATGTGGCAGACCAGCTGGAAGAGCTCTTCGTAGCAGTCCCCCGGTTCATGCAGGCTGGCCAGGGTAGAGGAGGACAGGCACTGGGCCCGCTGCTCCTGCATCAGCTGGTGCTCCCGCTGCTTGGTCTCACTGAACTGGGTGGCGATGACCACCAGACAGAGGTTGATCATGAAGAACGAGCCAATCTGTGAAGTGGTGGATAATCAGAGGTGAGTTACAAACACAGAGTTACTGTAGTGAGTGCTGAAGGCCAACCAGAAACACACACAGATACATACAGTGGAAGACCACTGGTCGTCTATAATGGAGTTGCTGCTGGTCAGCGCGTGCAAGATTCACTTTTTGGCTTTGAGATGATTGAATAACAATCAGGGGGACCCCAGGCCTCCAGACATATCTTGAGGTACTTCATTAGGTTTACCTTTACTGCAGACTGAGGGAAAGAGGAGGATGATAATACAGTAGATGGGGAGTAGAGAGGCCAGAGCCAAAGAGGAGGTAGAAGAGAGTAGGAGGGCAAATACATAGAGCAGGACTTTATTTTACTGATGGCCAGAGGAGTAACACATTATACTAACAAATGACAAGCAGAATATCTCTAACACATTAGACAATCATTCCTTCATCATTAGAATCCAGATCTGCCTCTGGTCTCATCACTTGGGAGTTAGATGTAAACGGTATGTCTCCTTCAGTATTGGTCGACCACCTTCTACCCACCCGAACATACAGCATACACTGTTGCTGCTTTTTCCTCTCAAGATAGCATTGATGCTAATAAAGTGTGCTGTTTGTGTGCTGTTTCCCCCTTAGCGACGCCAGTGTGATGTTAGCACTCATTCTAAAGGTCTAGGGAGGCTGTAGTTTCTAACAGAGTGTTATCAGGAGAGACAGAAAAAATAAATAAAAGAAGATACCCAATGCAAGTAGACACAATGTCTCACTCTGTTTATAATATTCACAGTTTATAATACTCACAGTTTATAATACTCTCAGTTTATAATACTCTCAGTTTATAATACTCTCAGTTTATAATACGCTCGGTGTATAATAAGGTGAATGCACCAATTTGTAAGTCGCTCTGGATAAGAGCGTCTGCTAAATGACTTAAATGTAAATGTAATACGCTCTGTTTATAATACTCTGTTCATAATACTCGGTTTGTAATACTCTGTGTATAATACTATCCGTATTTAATACTATGTTAAAAATACTCTCTGTTTATAATAATCTCTGTTTATAATACTCTGCTAATAATATTCTGTTTATAATGCTCTCTGTTTATAATAGTCTCCGTTTATAATACTCTGTTGATAATACTCCGTTTATAATACTCTCTATTTTTAATACCCTGTTTATAATGCTCTGTTATTAATACTCTGTTTATAATGCTCTCTGTTTATAATACTCTCCGTTTGATAATACTCTGTTTATAATACTATGTTTATAATACTCTGTTAATAATACTCTGTTAATAATGCTCTGTTAATAATGCTCTCTGTTCATAATACTCTGTTTATAATACGCTCTGTTTATAATACTCTGTTTATAATGCCCTCTCTGTTTATAATACTCTCTGTTTATAATTATCTCTGTTTATAATACTCTCCGTATATAATACTCTGTTAATAATACCCTGTATATAATACGCTCTGTTAATACTATCTCTCTCTCTGTTAATTCTCTCTCTCTCTCTGTTAATTCTCTCTCTCTGTTAATACTATATCTCTCTCTGTTAATACTATATCTCTCTCTGTTAATACTATCTCTCTCTCTCTGTTAATTCTCTCTCTCTCTGTTAATACTCTCTCTCTGTTAATTCTCTCTCTCTGTTAATACTCTCTCTCTGTTAATACTATATCTCTCTCTGTTAATTCTCTCTCTCTCTCTGTTAATACTATATCTCTCTCTGTTAATACTATATCTCTCTCTGTTAATACTATATCTCTCTCTGTTAATACTATCTCTCTCTCTGTTAATACTATATCTCTCTCTGTTAATTCTCTCTCTCTGTTAATACTCTCTCTCTGTTAATACTATATCTCTCTCTGTTAATTCTCTCTCTCTCTGTTAATACTATATCTCTCTCTGTTAATACTATCTCTCTCTCTGTTAATACTATCTCTCTCTCTGTTAATACTATATCTCTCTCTGTTAATACTATATCTCTCTCTGTTAATACTATCTCTCTCTCTGTTAATACTATCTCTCTCTCTGTTAATTCTCTCTCTCTGTTAATACTATATCTCTCTGTTAATTCTCTCCCTCTCTGTTAATACTATCTCTCTCTCTGTTAATTCTCTCTCTCTCTCTGTTAATACTATCTCTCTCTCTGTTAATTCTCTCTCTCTCTCTGTTAATTCTCTCTCTCTCTGTTAATTCTCTCTCTCTCTGTTAATACTCTCTCTCTCTGTTAATACTATCTCTCTCTCTGTTAATTCTCTCACTCTCTGTTAATACTATATCTCTGATAATACTCTCTCCCTCTCACTCTGATAATACTCTCCCTCTGTTAATACTCCCTCCCTCTCTGTTAATACTCTCGCTCTCTGTTAATACTCTCTCTCTCTCTCTCTCTCTCTCTGCTAATAACTTATTTGGGACTGGGGGCAGTATTGAGTATTGAGTGTGCTGTTTCCCCCTTAGCGATGCTAATGTATTGTTAGCACTCATTCTAAAGGTCTAGGGAGGCTGTAGTTTCTAACAGAGTGTTATCAGGAGAGACAGAAAAAATAAATAAAAGATGATACCCAATGCAAATAATGTTACGGCTTTCTTGCGGTGAAGGAGAGCCGGACCAAAATGCGACGTGTAGATTGCGATCCATGTTTATTAAACTGAAGCAACACGAATCTAAATACAAACACTACAAAACAATAAACGTAACGAAAACCGAAACAGCCTAATACTGGTGCACATACACACAGAACAAGGACATCAGGACACTAAGGACAATCACCCACGAAACACTCAAAGAATATGGCTGCCTAAATATGGTTCCCAATCAGAGACAACGATAAACACCTGCCTCTGATTGAGAACCACTTCAGACAGCCATAGACTTAACTAGAACACCCCACTAAGCTACAATCCCAATATCAACACACCACATACAAAAACCCATGTCACACCCTGGCCTGACCAAATAAATGAAGATAAACACAAAATACTTTGACCAGGGCGTGACAGAACCCCCTTCCCCCAAGGTGCGGACTCCCGGACGCACACCAAAACTATAGGGGAGGGTCTGGGTGGGCGTCTGTCCATGGTGGCGGCTCCTGCGCCTGGACGTGGACCCCACTCTATCAAAGTCTTAGTCCCTCCTCCTCGCATCCTTGGATAGTCCACCCTCGCCACTGGACCATGGCCTAGTAGTCCTCACCCAGAACCCCACTGGACTGAGGGGCAGCTCGGGACTGAGGGACAGCTCGGCACTGGGGGGAAGCTCGGCACTGGGGGAAGCTCGGCACTGGGGGAAGCTCGGCACTGGGGGAAGCTCGGCACTGGGGGGAAGCTCGGCACTGGGGGGAAGCTCGGCACTGGGGGGAAGCTCGGCACTGAGGGGAAGCTCGGCACTGAGGGGAAGCTCGGCACTGAGGGGAAGCTCGGCACTGAGGGGAAGCTCAGCACTGAGGGGAAGCTCAGCACTGAGAGGAAGCTCAGCACTGAGAGGAAGCTCAGCACTGAGAGGAGGCTCAGCACTGAGAGGAAGCTCAGCACTGAGAGGAAGCTCAGCACTGAGAAGACCTCTCAGCACTGAGAAGACGTTCAGCACTGAGAAGACGTTCAGCACTGAGAGGAAGCTCAGGCAGGTAGTTGGATCTGGCAGATCCTGGCTGGCTGGCGGTTCTTGTAGATCCTGGCTAACTGGCGGATCTGGAAGAGTCTGGCTGATTGGCAGATCTGGAAGAGTCTGGCTGACTGGCGGATCCTGGCTGACTGGCGGATCCTGGCTGACTGGCGGATCCTGGCTGACTGGCGGATCCTGGCTGATCTGGAAGAGTCTGGCTGACTGGCGGATCTGGAAGAGTCTGGCTGACTGGCGGATCTGGAAGAGTCTGGCGGATCTGGAAGAGTCTGGCTGACTGGCAGGTCTGGAAGAGTCTGGCTGACTGGCAGATCTGGAAGAGCGAGCTCACGTGTTAGCAACCTGCATTCCATTGCATTTCTACAGACAAAGGAATTCTCCGGTTGAAACATTATTGAAGATTTATGATAAAAACATCCTAAAGATTGATTCTGTACTTCGTTTGACATGTTTCTACGAACTGTAATATGACTTTTTGACTTTTTGTCTGAACTTTCGCCTGGACTTGCCCGCGCCTCGTGAGTTTGTATTGTGTACTAAACGCGCAAACAAAAAGGAGGTATTTGGACATAAATGGACTTTATCGAATAAATCAAACATTTATTGTGGAACTGGGATTCCTGGGAGTGCATTCTAATGCTATTTCTGACTTCTGTTGACTCCACAACATGGCGGATATCTGTTTGGCTTGTTTTGTTGTCTGAGCGCTGTACTCAGATTATTGCATGGTGTGCTTTTTCGGTAAAGCTTTTTTGAAATCGGACACAGCGGTTGCATTAACTTCTTGCGTCGAGCAATCCCGTATCCGGGAGCGTAATTATAGCCTCAAGCTCATTACCATAACGCAACGTTAACTATTCATGAAAATCGCAAATGAAATTAAAGAAATATATTCACTCACAAGCTTAGCCTTTTGTTAACAACACTGTCATCTCATATTTTCTAAATATGCTTTTCAACCATAGCTACACAAGCATTTGTGTAAGAGTATTGATAGCTAGCATAGCATTAAGCCTAGCATTCAGCAGGCAACATTTTCACAAAAACAAGAAAAGCATTCAAATAAAATAATTTACCTTTGAAGAACTTCAGATGTTTTCAATGAGGAGACTCTCAGTTAGATAGCAAATGTTCAGTTTTTCCCAAAAATATTATTTGTGTAGGAGAAATCGCTCCGTTTTGTTCATCACGTTTGGCTAAGAAAAAAATCTGAAAATGCAGTCTCTACAACGCCAAACTTTTTACCAAATTAACTCCATAATATCGACAGAATCATGGCAAACATTGTTTAGAATCAATCCTCAAGGTGTTTTTCACATATCTATTCAATGATAAATCATTCGTGGCAGCTGTGTTTCTCCTCGAAGCCAACTGAAAAAGACACGCAGCTGGAGATTACGCAATAATTGCGACGGAGGACACCAAGCGGCCACCTGGTAGATGTAGTCTCTTAAGGTCAATCTTCCAATGATTTGCCTACAAATACCTCACAATGCTGTCGACACCTTGGGGAAACGACAGAAAGTCTAAGCTCATTCGTGACCCACACACAGCCATATAAGGAGACATTTGGAACACAGCGCATTCAAAATCTGGGGCACTTCCTGTATGAAATTTCATCTTGGTTTCGCCTGTAGCATTAGTTCTGTGGCACTCACAGACAATATCTTTTCAGTTTTGGAAACGTCAGAGTGTTTTCTTTCCAAAGCTGTCAATTATATGCATAGTCGAGCATCTTTTTGTGACAAAATATCTTGTTTAAAACGGGAACGTTTTTTTATCCATAAATTAAAAGAGTGCCCCCTATATCCAATAAGTTAAGGAGAAGTTTATCTAAAGCTCCATGCATAACACTTGTATTTTCATCAACATTTATGATGAGTATTTCTGTAAATGCATGTGGCTGATGATGTTTTGGAAGCAAAACATTACTGAACGTAACGCGCCAATGTAAACTGAGATTTTTGGATATAAATATGAACTTTATCGAACAAAACATACATGTATTGTGTAACATGAAGTCCTATGAGTGTCATCTGATGAAGATCATCAAAGGTTAGTGATTAATTTAATCTCTATTTCTGCTTTTTGTGACTCCTCTCTTTGGCTGGAAAAATGGCTGTGTTTGTCTGTGACTTGGCTCTGACCTAACATAATCGTTTGGTGTGCTTCCTTCGTAAAGCCTTTTTGCAATCGGACACCGTGGCTGGATTTACAACAAGTGTATCTTTGAAATGGTGTAAAATACTTGTATGTTTGAGGAATTTTAATTATGGGATTTCTGTTGTTTTGAATTTGGCGCCCTGCAATTTCACTGGCTGTTGGCGAGGTGGGACACTACCATCCCACATATCCCAGAGAGGTTAATACACACACACTCCCTCTCTCTGTGTGTGAGTCAGAAAAGAGAGAACCACTGCATTCTCTATCCTTCTCCTCAACTTGCCCCTCATAAGCTTTGGATTGGTGAAACCATAATACTTACACCAGTCCATTTCCTCTAAATCCATACAAGGGAAGTGAACGATTACACAGAATGAACTCCCAGGAGTTCACCTGGCCCTTGGCTGACCCTGTGGGTTGATGAAGTGTTATCTGACAGGTAGACTGCGGGGCAGGAAGGGGTGTATTGAGTTGTTAGGTTCTGCTGCACAGCTTCAATCTCCTGATCAGAACAACAGGAGAGATAGACAACCCACTAACCCCACCCAGAAAAACCCCATAGGGGTAGCTATACACAGCTCTGTTGCCTTCCAAACATCACACACATCTGCTCTATTCACATGCAAATTGTATTGTATTCAACGTTTGTAATTTCCACAGACTTGATCTGGCCTTACGAAAAATGTATCAACCCCTACAAGAAATGATCATTAATTATAATCTACATAATAATTCACATTTCCTGTTGCTTCAGGATTATTTTCCTGCTGTGAGAAACAGAGTCCAATTATTGCATCTGTACACTCACCCACACTAATGCATGCATGCACACAGGCAAAAGAGCATACATGCACATCACACACTTCTCCCAGAGGTAGATCAGGCTCAGAGGGTGTGGAGCTGTGTGACGGATGTGGCAGCAACGTGTAGCTATTAAACACAGCACTAAGCCTCTTTAAAGACGGAGAGCTGAGGAGAGGAGAGGAGAGGATAGAGTAGAGTAGAGAATAGAGTAGAGAATAGAGTAGAGAATAGAGTAGAGAATAGAGTAGAGAATAGAGTAGAGAATAGAGTAGAGAATAGAGTAGAGAATAGAGTAGAGAATAGAGTAGAGAATAGAGTAGAGAATAGAGTAGAGAATAGAGTAGAGAATAGAGTAGAGAATAGAGTAGAGAATAGAGTAGAGAATAGAGTAGAGAATAGAGTAGAGAATAGAGTAGAGAATAGAGTAGAGAATAGAGTAGAGAATAGAGTAGAGAATAGAGAGAGAATAGAGTAGAGAATAGAGTAGAGAATAGAGTAGAGAATAGAGTAGAGAATAGAGTAGAGAATAGAGTAGAGAATAGAGTAGAGAATAGAGTAGAGAATAGAGTAGAGAATAGAGTAGAGAATAGAGTAGAGAATAGAGTAGAGAATAGAGTAGAGAATAGAGTAGAGAATAGAGTAGAGAATAGAGTAGAGAATAGAGTAGAGAATAGAGTAGAGAATAGAGAAGAGAATAGAGAAGAGAATAGAGAAGAGAATAGAGAAGAGAATAGAGAAGAGAATAGAGAAGATAGGAAGGTAGGAGAGGAGAGGAGATAAAAGAGGAGAGGAGAGTGAGCAAAGCCGTGTGCCAGGCAGCCTCTAAATCTTCATAGCAGACTGTAGAAGAGAGAGAGAGAGAGAGAGGAGAGAGAAGAGAAGAGGGAGAGAATATGGAAGGAAGGAAATGAGAAGAGAGAAGAGGAGAGAAGAGAAGAGGGAGAGAATATGGAAGGAAGGACAGGAGAAGAGAGAAGAGAGGAGGGAGAGAATATGGAAGGAAGGAAATGAGAAGAGAGAAGAGGAGAGAAGAGAAGAGGGAGAGAATATGGAAGGAAGGACAGGAGAAGAGAGAAGAGGGAGAGAATATGGAAGGAAGGACAGGAGAAGAGAGAAGAGAAGAGGGAGAGAATATGGAAGGAAGGAAAGGAGAAGAGAGAAAAGGAGAGAAGAGAAGAGGGAGAGAATATGGAAGGAAGGACAGGAGAAGAGAGAAGAGGGAGAGAATATGGAAGGAAGGACAGGAGAAGAGAGAAGAGGAGAGAGAAGAGAAGAGGGAGAGAATATGGAAGGAAGGAAAGGAGAAGAGAGAAAAGGAGAGAAGAGAAGAGGGAGAGAATATGGAAGGAAGGACAGGAGAAGAGAGAAAAGGAGAAGAGAGTAGAGGACAGAGATATGTGGAGAGAAGAGGAGAAGGGAGTAGAGGGCAGAGATATGTAGAGAGAAGAGGAGAAGGGAGTAGAGAGGACAGAGATATGTAGAGAGAAGAGGAGAAGGGAGTAGAGAGGACAGAGATATGTAGAGAGAAGAGGAGAAGGGAGTAGAGAGGACAGAGATATGTAGAGAGAAGAGGAGAACGGAGTAGAGAGGACAGATATGTAGAGAGAAGAGGAGAAGGGAGTAGAGAGGACAGAGATATGTAGAGAGAAGAGGAGAAGGGAGTAGAGAGGACAGAGATATGTAAAAAGAAGGGGAGGGCTCCATCTGTGATCTTAGTTCAGGGCTGGTCTGCAGGTGTGTGGGGCCTTTGATTCACCTCCAGACAGGTGTCTGTGTGCGTGTGTGTGCATAATGCAGTAATACTGTGAATCAGGGATATTGGACTTCCTGGTGATTAGGATCAAAGTAGCCTGCTGATCACACACACACACACACACACACACACACACACACACACACACACACACACACACACACACACACACACACACACACACACACACACACACACACACACACACACACACACACACACACACACACACACACACACACACACACACACACACACACACACACACACACACACACACACACACACACACACACACATCTTGGAGAACGCTCGGGAGTGAGAGAAAGCTCGGGAGTGAGAGAAAGCTCGGGAGTGAGAGGAAGCTCAGGAGTGAGAGGAAGCTCAGGAGTGAGAGGAAGCTCAGGAGTGAGAGGAAGCTCAGGAGTGAGAGGAAGCTCAGGAGTGAGAGGAAGCTCAGGAGTGAGAGGAAGCTCAGGAGTGAGAGGAAGCTCAGGAGTGAGAGGAACCTCAGGAGTGAGAGGAACCTCAGGAGTGAGAGGAACCTCAGGAGTGAGAGGAACCTCAGGAGTGAGAGGAATCTCAGGCAGGTTGATGGATCTACCAGATCCTGGCTGACTGGCAGATCCTGGCTGACTAGCAGATCTGGCAGATCTTGGCTGACTGGCGGATCCTGGCCGACTAGCAGATCTGGCAGATCTTGGCTGACTGGCGGATCCTGGCCGACTGGCAGATCCTGGCCGACTGGCAGATCCTGGCCGGCTGGCAGATCCTGGCCGACGGGCACTTCTGGCCGACGGGCACTTCTGGCGGATCCTGGCTCACTAGCAGATCTGGCAGATCCTGGCTGACTGGCGGATCCTGGCTGACTGGCGGATCCTGGCTGACTGGCAGATCCTGGCCAACGGGCAGTTCTGGCCAACGGGCAGTTCTGGCGGACCCTGGCTGACTGGCACTTCTGGCGGATCCTGGCAGACTGGTGGATACTGGCTGACTGGTGGATCTAACTGATCCTGACAGACTGGCGACGCTGGGCAGACTGGCGGCGCTGGGCAGACTAGGAGCACTGGCGGCGCTGGGTAGACTGGGGGCACTGGCGGCACTGGGCAGACTGGCGGCACTGGCAGCGCTGGGCAGACTGGCGGCACTGGCAGCGCTGGGCAGACTGGCGGCTCCTTGCAGACTGACAGCTCCTTGCAGACTGACATCTCCTTGCCAACTGACAGCTCTGGCAGCTCCATGCAGACTGGCAGCTCCATGCAGACTGGCAGCTCCATGCAGACTGGCAGCTCTGGCTGCTCCATGCAGACTGGCAGCTCTGGCTGCTCCATGTAGACTGGCAGCTCTGGCTGCTCCATGTAGACTGGCAGCTCTGGCTGCTCCATGTAGACCGACAGCTCTGGCTGCTCCATGTAGACCGACAGCTCTGGCTGCTCCATGGAGACTGGCTGCTTCATGCAGACTGGCAGCTCTGGCTGCTCCATGTATTCTGACAGCTCTGGCTGCTCCATGCAGACTGGCGGCTCTGGCTGCTCCATGCAGACTGGCAGCTCTGGCTGCTCCATGCAGACTGGCAGCTCTGGCTGCTCCATGCAGACTGGCAGCTCTGGCTGCTCCATGCAGACTGGCAGCTCTGGCTGCTCCATGCAGACTGGCAGCTCTGGCTGCGCTGAACAGGCGGGAGACTCCGGCAGCGCAGGAGAGGAGAAAGGCTCTGGCTTCGCTAAACAGGCGGGAGACTCCGGCAGCGCTGTAGAGGAGGAAGGCTCTGGCTGCGCTGAACAGGTGGGAGGCTCCGGCAGCGCTGTAGAGGAGAAAGGCTCTGGCTGCGCTGAACAGGCGAGGCGCACTGAAGGCCTGGTGCGTGGTGCTGGAACTGGTGGTACTGGATCGAGGACACGCACAGGAAGCCTGGTGCGGGGAGCTGCTACCGGAGGACTGGAGTGTGGAGGTGGCACAGGATGGGCTAGACCGTGAAGGCGTACTGGAGATCTTGAAAGCAGTGTTAACACAGGACGTGCAAGGCTAGGGATGTGCACAGAAGGCCTGGTGCGTGAGGCTGGCACCAACTTCACCAGCCGACTAACATGCACATCAGGACGAGTATGGAGCGCTAACCCAGGTGCCATCAAATCCCCAACACGTTGTGTCGGGCGAATTCCATGCAAAAAGCGCCAACACAGCAACTCCCTCATTTCTCTCTCCTCCAATTTCCCCATTAACTCCTTCACAGTCTCTGTTTCGCTCACCTCCAACACCGGCTCCTCACGATACACAGGGAGAGTTGGCTCAGATCTGACTCCTGACTCTGCCACACTCTCCCTGAGCCCTCCCCCAATAATTTTTTGGGGCTGATTCTCAGGCTTCCATCCGCTACACCGTGCTGCCTCCTCATATCTGCACCTCTCAGCTTTCGTCGCCTCCAGTTCTTCCTTGGGGTATTCTCCAGGCTGAGCCCAGGGTCCTTTACCGTCCAGTTCTTCCTCCCATGTCCATTTCTCCAGGTGGTGCAGCCTCTCCCACTGCAGCTGCTGCTGCTCCTGCTGCTGCTGCCTCTGTTGCCTCTCCTGTGGCTCCTGCCTGTTAACACGCTGCTTGGTCCGTTGGTGGTGGGTGATTCTGTAACGGTTTTCTAGGTGTCGTGAAGGAGAGTCGGACCAAACTGCAGCGTGTAGATTGCGATCCATGTTTAATGAAAAAACTAACGTAAATACAAATAAACACAAAACACTACAAAACAATAAACGTAATGAAAACCGAAACAGCCTATACTTGTCAACTAAATAAAGCAACAGGAACAATGACACTAAGGACAATCACCCACGACAAACTCAAAGAATATGGCTGCCTAAATATGGTTCCCAATCAGAGACAACGATAAGCACCTGCCTCTGATTGAGAACCCTCCAGACAGCCATAGACTTTGCTAGATAACCCCACTAGCTACAATCCCAAATACATACACACCAAAACCCCAAGACAAAACACACCACAATACAAAAGCTCCATGCCACACCCTGGCCTGACCCAATACATGAAGAAAAACACAAAATACTTAGACCAGGGCGTGACACTCATGATGCCATCTATCTGATTCCTTTTGATTTTCCTATGATGTCAAGCAAAGAGGCACTGAGTTTGAAGGTAGGCCTTGAAATACATCCACAGGTACACCTCCAATTGACTCAAATGATGTCTATTAGCCTATCAGAAGCTTCTAAATGCATGACACCATTTTCTGGAATTTTCCAAGCTGTTTAAAGGCACAGTCAATTTAGTGAATGTTAACTTCTGACCCACTGGAATTGTGATACAGTGAATTATAAGTGAAATAATCTGTCTGTAAACAATTTTGGGAAAATTGACTAGATGTAGATGTCCTAACTGACTTGCTAAAACTATAATTTGTTAACAAGAAATTTGTGGAGTGGTTGAAAAAACGAGTTGTAATGACTCCAACCTAAATGTATGTAAACTTCCCACTTCAACTGTACCTGTGAAAGGAGTCTACCTCTTTGTCTACCTCTTTGCAGTAGTAAGTTTTACAGAAACCCAAACCATTCCATGATTTTATTTAACCATTCAAAACGAGCTACTGCAATGCTGGTTTGATTGAATTGAACACAAACTCAAGAGACTAGAAAAGATCCCCTGCTCCTGTTGGTGGGGATGACATTGAGGAGTCTCTGCATGGTAATAATGTGAATGTGTTGTTAGAGGGGAGGGTCTGGAGAGGAGCAGCTCTGTGGTCGTAAAGATAAGAGCATGAGCGCAACAGGTTTATGACTGTCCTCTCAAAAAGCTAACCAATAACAGTCTATTTTCAATTTAACTTGGCAAGTCAGTTAAGAAAAAAATTCTTATTTACAATGACGGCCTACCCTGGCCAAAGCCTAACCCATGACGATGCTGGGCGAAATGTGCAACGCCCTATGGGACTCCCAATCACAACTGGTTGTGATACAGCCTGGTCTCATAGCAGGGTGTGTAGTGACACCTCTAGCACTGAGATGCAGTGCCTTAGGTCGCTGTGCCACTCGGGAGCCCCTAGTCTAACTGTATAGTATTGCTGTTTCCCTCAATGATGTTTCCCTCATAAGCTTATTTGAGAATGTCAACACCGTATATGATCCCGTCTCCTTTCCTTCAAATAATTACCCATAATTCACAGCAGTCACTTCCTCTGAGTCCTCAGAGGGCCGTCTGGCAATGCATGCTGGGATATGAACACATGATGACATGGCATCATCTTGGGGACAGCATGCCTCTCTGTTAGGATCCGCATCACAAGTATGTGTGTGTGGGTAGACGTGTGTGCACTGCATATGTGTCACACACTCGCGACGAGGAGCCCACCACTCTGATCGTTCCTAATTAAACGCTAATGCTAATTCGGTCACTCGCTGTGACCCAAACCGGATTAAGATCTATCGCTAGTCAGACGGCACGCCGCGAGGCGTGGATTAAAATGGCCGCCGGGTGCCACAGAGCAGCCTGACGCCTGCAGAGATACAGACATCTCAACCTGTTTCGCTCTGAAGTATGCAGGCTAGACACCCTCTCTTCTCTTCTCCCCTTATCTTATCTCCTCTGTCTTTCATCCCTCTCTTCTCACCTCTCTCTTTTCAATATTCCTCTATATTTGCACACTTCTCTTTCATATCCATTTCTTCCTCTCTCACTCCTCTCTTTTCATACTCCTTCATTCTCTCTTTATACTGTATCTCCTCCTCCTCCCCCATTTCTCTCTCCATCTCTCCCCTCTTCCTCCCCATCTCTCTCCCTCCTCTTCCTCTTTCTCTCTCCCTCCTCATCTCTCTCTCTCTCACCATTCTCCCCATGTCTCTCCCTCCTTCTCCCCATCCCTCCTCCTCCTCTCAACCTCCTCCCCATCTCTCTCCCTCCTCTGCCTCCTCCTCCCTCTTCTCCCTCCTTCTCCCTTCTCCTCCCTCTCTCTCCCTCCTCCCCACCTCCTTCTTCTCATCTATCCTCCTCCTCTGTCCCTCCTCCACCCCATCTCTCTCCCTTCTCCTCCCTCTTCTCCCTTCTCTCTCCCTAATCTCCCTCCACCGGATATTCTAAACGGTCCGTGTGTTTCTCCATCTTCAGGCGTATTCACCAGTGTTTCTCCATCTTCAGGCGTATTCACCAGTGTTTCTCCATCTTCAGGCGTATTCACCAGTGTTTCTCCATCTTCAGGCGTATTCACCAGTGTTTCTCCATCTTCAGGCGTATTCACCAGTGTTTCTCCATCTTCAGGCGTATTCACCAGTGTTTCTCCATCTTCAGGCGTATTCACCAGTGTTTCTCCATCTTCAGGTGTATTCACCAGTGTTTCTCCATCTTCAGGCGTATTCACCAGTGTTTCTCCATCTTCAGGCGTATTCACCAGTGTTTCTCCATCTTCAGGTGTATTCACCAGTGTTTCTCCATCTTCAGGTGTATTCACCAGTGTTTCTCCATCTTCAGGCGTATTCACCAGTGTTTCTCCATCTTCAGGTGTATTCACCAGTGTTTCTCCATCTTCAGGCGTATTCACCAGTGTTTCTCCATCTTCAGGTGTATTCACCAGTGTTTCTCCATCTTCAGGCGTATTCACCAGTGTTTCTTCAAAAACATGGCCGCCAATAAAGTAAGAATAAACAGGAGGAACAGGAGGCGGGGCCAAACTTTCAGCCCCCTCTTTGCACTCACATCCATTACAGAGATTAAGCCTCAGATAAATTCACTTTACTGTCTACCCGGCCATTGATTCTGGAAACCGTGTATCTTACGGTCTGATTTTACAAGTCTATTAACACTGAAATCTGCCAGTCAGAAACGAGTCCCATGGGAGCATTATGAGGGCCAGGAGATGAGCCCTCGGAGGGAAAGAGGAATCACTTACAAAGCCAGAGTGGAAGGAGTGTATCACACTACCTCCTCATGTTTCAGTTGGAGGACCTTTGCCCATAAACACTGAAGGCCAGTTTGCGTATGAATAAAAAGAAAGGCAAACTATCTCAATCAATCTCTTACCACATAGGGTGTAGTGTTGCAACATTCTGGTAACTTTCCCACATTTCCTATAGGTTAGCCTGGATTCCTGGTTACACGATTCCTGATTTCCTGCTTCCTGTTATCAGATTTATGCAAACCTAACAGGGCATTGTTTTGTGGTGGAAGCCCAGTTACAAACTGATTGACAAAACACAGTACAGATTTGTTGTGATAGCGTCATGTTGGTGTGTGTAGTGTACTTACGATGATGAGGAAGATGAAGTAGATGAAGTTGTAGAAGGAGTGAGCATCCATTACATAGTACATGATCTCTACCCAGCCTTCCAGGGTGATCACCTGGAGACAGATACACAACCAGCTGAGGGTTTGTGTGTGTTTGTGTGTGTGTGTGTGAGTGTATGCTTGTAGGTGTGCATGCATTTCGTCAGGTCTGGAGAGGAGAGGAGAGGAGAGTGTGTGTGTCCTCCCCACACCCTCAACCCCTCCCCTCCTCTCCTCTCCCATCCCCCTCCCCATCCACTCCCTTCCTCCACTCCCCTCTCCTGACCTCCCCTCCCCTCCCCATCCCCCCTCTTCCCCATCCCCACCTCTCCCCCCTCCCCATCCCCCTCCCTCTCCCCCATCCCCATCTCCTCTCCCCTCCTCCCCTCTCCCCTCCCCATCTCTCCCCCCTCATCTCTCCCTCCCCTCCCCCCCCTCCCCTCCCTCTCCTCTCCTCTCCTCTCCCTCTCCTCTCCTCTCCTCTCCTCTCCTCTCCTCTCCTCTCCTCCTCCTCTCCTCTCCTCTCCTCTCTTCTCCTCCCCTCTCCTCTCCTCTCCTCTCCTCTCCTCTCCTCTCCTCTCCTCTCCCTCTCCTCTCCTCTCCTCTCTCTTCTCCTCCCCTCTCCTCTCCTCTCCTCCCCTCTCCTCTCCTCTCCTCCCCTCCTCTCTCCTCTCCTCTCCTCCCCTCCCCTCTCCTCTCCTCTCCTCTCCTCTCCTCTCCTCTCCTCTCCTCTCCTCTCCTCTCCTCTCCTCTCCTCTCCTCTCCTCTCTTCTCCTCCCCTCCCCTCTCCTCTCTCCTCCCCTCTCCTCTCCTCTCCT
>NW_025746113.1:50000-55000 GCF_021184085.1 Oncorhynchus gorbuscha
TGCCTTCCACCTTGTGGATTTGCCTTTTTGTCTTGGAGGATTTCCTTTGTTCTTGTGGAATTCCTTTTGAGGTTGTGGAGTTACATGTTTTCCTGAAGAACTTCACTTTTTACTTCATTAAATACACCGTCTCAAGTACTGCTGTGTCTGCCTCATCTTCTGGGTTCTGCTGACTATTGGTGGCTCAGTTGGTTTAATGACTGTTTCTCACTCCGGAGACCTGGGTTCGTAACCGGGTCCTGACAGTAGTAACCTAAAAAGTGTTAAACAAGTCCAAATATATTTAATATTTGAGATTCTTCAAAGTAGCCACCCTTTACCTTGATGACAGATTCTTCAAAGTAGCCACCCTTTACCTTGATGACAGATTCTTCAAAGTAGCCACCCTTTACCTTGATGACAGATTCTTCAAAGTAGCCACCCTTTACCTTGATGACAGATTCTTCAAAGTAGCCACCCTTTACCTTGATGACAGATTCTTCAAAGTAGCCACCCTTTACCTTGATGACAGATTCTTCAAAGTAGCCACCCTTTACCTTGATGACAGATTCTTCAAAGTAGCCACCCTTTACCTTGATGACAGATTCTTCAAAGTAGCCACCCTTTACCTTGATGACAGATTCTTCAAAGTAGCCACCCTTTACCTTGATGACAGATTCTTCAAAGTAGCCACCCTTTACCTTGATGACAGATTCTTCAAAGTAGCCACCCTTTACCTTGATGACAGATTCTTCAAAGTAGCCACCCTTTACCTTGATGACAGATTCTTCAAAGTAGCCACCCTTTACCTTGATGACAGATTCTTCAAAGTAGCCACCCTTTACCTTGATGACAGATTCTTCAAAGTAGCCACCCTTTACCTTGATGACAGATTCTTCAAAGTAGCCACCCTTTACCTTGATGACAGATTCTTCAAAGTAGCCACCCTTTACCTTGATGACAGATTCTTCAAAGTAGCCACCCTTTACCTTGATGACAGATTCTTCAAAGTAGCCACCCTTTACCTTGATGACAGATTCTTCAAAGTAGCCACCCTTTACCTTGATGACAGATTCTTCAAAGTAGCCACCCTTTACCTTGATGACAGATTCTTCAAAGTAGCCACCCTTTACCTTGATGACAGATTCTTCAAAGTAGCCACCCTTTACCTTGATGACAGATTCTTCAAAGTAGCCACCCTTTACCTTGATGACAGATTCTTCAAAGTAGCCACCCTTTACCTTGATGACAGATTCTTCAAAGTAGCCACCCTTTACCTTGATGACAGATTCTTCAAAGTAGCCACCCTTTACCTTGATGACAGATTCTTCAAAGTAGCCACCCTTTACCTTGATGACAGATTCTTCAAAGTAGCCACCCTTTGCCTTGATGACAGATTCTTCAAAGTAGCCACCCTTTACCTTGATGACAGATTCTTCAAAGTAGCCACACTTTACCTTGATGACAGATTTGCACACTCTTAGCGGTGCTTAAAGTGTCCACCATTTTTGCAAAAGGTGTTTAACGTTAGTAAGACATGGCTATATTGTTACAGCATTGTCTTACACCTTTCTGAAAGGTGACTTCCAACTAGGAGTGTTTACAGCTTAACTGAGGGACAGAGTCAGCCACGTAGGACTTGCCTAGTGTCACGCCCTGACCTTAGAGAGCCGTTTTATTTCTCTATTTGGTTAGGTCAGGGTGTGATTTGGGGTGGGCATTCTATGTTGTCTATTTCTTTCTTTTTGGCCGAGTAAGGTTCCCAATCAAAGGCAGCTGTCTATCGTTGTCTCTGATTGGGGATCATATTTAGGCAGCCCTTTTTCCCACTTTCTGTTGTGGTATCTTGTCTTTGGTTGTTGCATGTGTTTGCACCCCTAGCTTTATGTTCGTTGAGTTGTTTATTGTTTTTGTTGGAACATTTAAAATGAAAAGAAAATATACGCATACCATGCTGCACTCTGGTCTCATTCTAACAACGAACGTTACAGAAGATCCCACCACCAACAGACCAAGCAGTGTGGTCATTAGGAATAGACTTGGGAGGAGATCCTGGATGGAGCAGGACCCTGGACGCAGGCTGGGGAGTATTGCCGTCCGAAGGAGGAGATAGAGGCAGTGAAAGAGGAACGGCGACGTTACGAGGAGTTATACCAACAAAGCAAGCACGAGAGGCAGCCCACACGAGGAGATTAGCAGTGTCAGGGTTTAGACCTGAGCCAACTCCCCGTGCTTACCGTGGGGAGTGTGTGACTGGTCAGGCACCGTGTTATGCAGTGATGTGCACGGTGTCTCCAGTGAGCATTCACAGGCCGGTGCGCTCTGCTCTGCACGAGCCCCCCGCGTTTGCCGGGCGGAAGTGGGCATCCAGCCAGAACGGGTTGTGCCAGCTCTACGCTCGAGACCTCCAGGGCTCCTCCACGGCCCAGTGTATCCGGTGCCTGCTCCACGCACTAGGCTTCCAGTGCATCTCCCCAGTCCGGTGAGACTTGTTCCGGTTCCACGTACCAGGCCTCCAGTGTGTCTCTCCAGCCTGGTAAGCCTTATGGCAGCTCCACGCACCAGGCTTCCAGTACTTTTCCTCAGTCCGGTGAGACCTGTTCCGGCTCCATGTACGAAGCCTGTAGTGATGATCCATGGCCCGGAGCCTGTAGTGATGATCCATGGCCCGGAGCCTGTAGTAAGGATCCATGGCCCGGAGCCTGTAGTGATGATCCATGGCCCGGAGCCTGTAGTGATGATCCATGGCCTGAAGCCTGTAGTGATGATCCATGGCCCGGAGCCTGTAGTGATGATCCATGGCCCGGAGCCTGTAGTGATGATCCATGGCCTGAAGCCTGTAGTGATGATCCATGGCCTGGAGCCTGTAGTGATGATCCATAGCCTGGAGCCTGTAGTGATGATCCATGGCCCGGAGCCTGTAGTGATGATCCATAGCCTGGAGCCTGTAGTGATGATCCATGGCCCGGAGCCTGTAGTGATGATCCATGGCCTGGAGCCTGTAGTGATGATCCATGGCCCGGAGCCTGTAGTGATGATCCATAGCCTGGAGCCTGTAGTGATGATCCATGGCCCGGAGCCTGTAATGATGATCCATGGCCTGGAGCCTGTGAGTGATGATCCATGGCCCGGAGCCTGTAGTGATGATCCATGGCCCGGAGCCTGTAGTGATGATCCATGGCATGGAGCCTGTAGTGATGATCCATGGCCCGGAGACTGTAGTGATGTCCAATTTGTAAGTCGCTCTGGATAAGAGCGTCTGCTAAATGACTTAAATGTAAATGTAAATGTAATGATCCATGGCCCGGAGCCTGTAGTGATGATCCATGGCCTGGAGCCTGTAGTGATGATCCATGGCCCGGAGCCTGTAATGATGATCCATAGCCTGGAGCCTGTAGTGATGATCCATGGCCTGGAGCCTGTAGTGATGATCCATGGCCCGGAGCCTGTAGTGATGATCCAGGGCAAATGTACGCCTACCACTCTGCACCTTGGTCTCATTCTAACGACGAACGTTACACCGAGTTAAATGTTTAATTAAAAAAAAAAAAACTGAGAACACACACTCTGGAAGGAACACAGACACCCCTCTGAATCAGATTATACCTCACCAGGAGAGCACACACACATGTGCATGCGCACACACAGACACACGCACGCACGCACGCGCGCACACACACACACACACACACACACACACACACACACACACACACACACACACACACACACACACACACACACACACACACACACACACACACACACACACACACACACACACACACACACACACACACACACACACACACACACACACACACACACACACACACACACACACACACACACACACACACACACACACACACACACACACACACACACACACACACACACACTCACTGACTTCACTCACATACAGTGCCATTCTGTCATTGACAAGGTTAGGGTGGGCATTCACGTTACATCCCAGTCATGAATATGGAGAGGTGACCGGGAATTTAATCACGTACAGGTACTGACTGGGAGGAGGTAGTCTTGTTGAGAATAAATTACACCACAATCAAATTAACGCACGCACGCACACACACACACACACTGTCACTCACAGGGTGAAGTTTTCCTCGAGGTAGCATCGGTTCCTCAGTAATCCCGCCCACAGCTGCACTCCGATGATGCCGAATATGAAGAAGACGAAGAAACAAAGCAGGAGGACGTTTCCCAGCATGGGCAGTGTGTCCAGGAGGAGATTCACCAGGATACGCATACCTGAAACATACACACATACATCATAATACACACACACACATACATCATAATACACACACACACACACATGCATTATAATACACACACACACACACACATGCATCATAATACACACACACACACATGCATTATAATACACACACACACACACACACACATGCATTATAATATACACACACACACATGCATTATAATATACACACACACACACACATGCATTATAATACACACACACACACACATGCATTATAATACACAAACACACACACATGCATTATAATACACAAACACACACACACACATGCATTATAATACACACACACACACACATGCATTATAATACACAAACACACACACACACACATGCATTATAATACACAAACACACACACACACATGCATTATAATACACAAACACACACACACACACACACACACATGCATTATAATACACAAACACACACACACACATGCATTATAATACACAAACACACACACATGCATTATAATATACACACACACACACATGCATTATAATACACACAAACACTCATATAAAATGAGAATATTGCTGAGTAGAAACAGCAGGACACACATACTGTATCTAAAACACACAGACAGACACAAAACATATGGACACAGAACACAGGACATTCAGGCCTTCCAAAAGTAGCATAGACATGTTTCTATTCATATAGGTGGATGGTGGACCAATCACATATCCCATATCCCCAAGTGATGGCATTATGA
>NW_025746113.1:60000-68889 GCF_021184085.1 Oncorhynchus gorbuscha
TGCGCAGACCAGCTGGCCGGTGTGTTTACGGACATATTCAATCAATCCCTATACCAGTCTGCTGTTCCCACATGCTTCAAGAGGGCCACCATTGTTCCTGTTCCCAAGAAAGCTAAGGTAACTGAGCTAAATGACTACCGCCCCGTAGCACTCACTTCCGTTATCATGAAGTGCTTTGAGAGACTCGTCAAGGACCATATCACCTCCACCCTACCTGACACCCTAGACCCACTCCAATTTGCTTACCGCCCAAATAGGGCCACAGACGATGCAATCTCAACCACACTGCACACTGCCCTAACCCATCTGGACAAGAGGAATACCTATGTGAGAATGCTGTTCATCGACTACAGCTCGGCATTCAACACCATAGTACCCTCCAAGCTCGTCATCAAGCTCGAGACCCTGGGTCTCGACTCCGCCCTGTGCAACTGGGTACTGGACTTCCTGACGGGCCGCCCCCAGGTGGTGAGGGTAGGCAACAACATCTCCACCCCGCTGATCCTCAACACTGGGGCCCCACAAGGGTGCGTTCTGAGCCCTCTCCTGTACTCCCTGTTCACCCACGACTGCGTGGTCACGCACGCCTCCAACTCAATCATTAAGTTTGCGGACGACACAACAGTGGTAGGCTTGATTACCAACAACGACGAGCAGGCCTACAGGGAGGAGGTGAGGGCCCTCAGAGTGTGGTGTCAGGAAAATAACCTCACACTCAACGTCAACAAAACTAAGGAGATGATTGTGGACTTCAGGAAACAGCAGAGGGAACACCCCCCTATCCACATCGATGGAACAGTAGTGGAGAGGGTAGCAAGTTTTAAGTTCCTCGGCATACACATCACAGACAAACTGAATTGGTCCACTCACACAGACAGCATTGTGAAGAAGGCGCAGCAGCAGAAGGCGCGCCTCTTCAACCTCAGGAGGCTGAAGAAATTTGGCTTGTCACCAAAAGCACTCACAAACTTCTACAGATGCACAATCGAGAGCATCCTGGCGGGCTGTATCACTGCCTGGTACGGCAACTGCTCCGCCCACAACCGTAAGGCTCTCCAGAGGGTAGTGAGGTCTGCACAACGCATCACCGGGGGCAAACTACCTGCCCTCCAGGACACCTACACCACCCGATGTTACAGGAAGGCCATAAAGATCATCAAGGACATCAACCACCCGAGCCACTGCCTGTTCACCCCGCTATCATCTAGAAGGCGAGGTCAGTACAGGTGCATCAAAGCTGGGACCGAGAGACTGAAAAACAGCTTCCATCTCAAGGCCATCAGACTGTTAAACAGCCACCACTAACATTGAGTGGCTGCTGCCAACACACTGACACTGACACTGACTCAACTCCAGCCACTTTAATAATGGGAATTGATGGGAAATTATGTAAATATATCACTAGCCACTTTAAACAATGCTACCTTATATAATGTTACTTACCCTACATTATTCATCTCATATGCATACGTATATACTGTACTCTATATCATCGACTGCATCCTTATGTAATACATGTATCACTAGCCACTTTAACTATGCCACTTTGTTTACATACTCATCTCATATGTATATACTGTACTTGATACCATCTACTGTATCTTGCCTATGCTGCTCTGTACCATCACTCATTCATATATCCTTATGTACATATTCTTTATCCCCTTACACTGTGTATAAGACAGTAGTTTTGGAATTCTTAGTTAGATTACTTGTTGGTTATTACTGCATTGTCGGAACTAGAAGCACAAGCATTTCGCTACACTCGCATTAACATCTGCTAACCATGTGTATGTGACAAATACATTTTGATTTGATTTGATTTGACAGATGCCTCCAAATCAAATCAAATGTTATTTGTCACATACACATGGTTAGCAGATGTTAATGCGAGTGTAGCGAAATGCTTGTGCATCCAGCACACCTCTCTGTGTCTCTCGGTTTCCACACCACTAGTCCATTAGCAATGATCTGTGTTTCTTTGCCATTTGCTTAGCCCATTAGGCTGTTAGCTCTGGGGGAAAGGAAAGGAAACAAGTATGCAAGGATAAGGATTACAGCTGTTTGGAACATGTCCTGTTTGACTGTGTTTCAGTACACTGTCTCACTTACATCTTACAGCATTCATATCAGTGTTAGCCACTATTAGCCAGTTAGCTCTAGTAAAGAGGAGATCAGGAAATGCTACCTGAGTCTGACTGATACCACTATCTGTGTGTTATTCACTGTTAGCCATTGTTAGCATTAGCGGATAAATGCTATCACTTTCACTGACTGGAAGTGAGTGGAGAGATTAGCTGACCCTCGCTTGATCGGGCTAATTGCTGCTTACGATGATTAGAAGCTGTCTGAGGTAAGGGGAAAATCAATAGGTGTTTACAATTTTGTCTGAGAACAGAGTTGTATTTGAGAGGGATGGGGTTGGGTCAGAGAGAGAACAATGATCTACATTACAGGAGGATATGTAAATCTGTAAGGGACTCTGTTGTAGTAGAGGGCATCTGATAGGAGCTGGGCTGCTCAGATCAAACAGCACTGTCCTGGGGTTATGCAGTTAGAACAGAGTAGAGGATCACAGCAAAGTCAAAGGACTTAAATACAATGACTGTACTGATTGAATGGAGAAAACATTAAGAACACCTTCCTAATATTGAGTTGCACCCCAGGTTTTGCCCTCAGAACAGGCTCAATTCGTCAGGTCATGGACTCTACAAGATGTCGAAAGTGTTCCACAGGGATGCTGGCCCATGTTGACTCCAATGCTTCCCACAGTTGTGTTAAGTTGGCTGGATGTCCTTTGGATGGTGGACCATTCTTGATACACGGGAAACTGTTGAACGTGAAAAACCCAGCAGCGTTGCAGTTCTTGACACAAACCAGTGAGCCTGGCACCTACTACCATATCCTGTTCAAAGGCACTTCAATCTTTCGTCTTGCCTGTTCACTCTCTGAATGACACACATACACAATCCATGTCTCAGTTGCCTCAAGGCCAAGATCCTTATTTCACCTGTCTCCTCCCTTTCATCTATACTGATTGAAGCGGATTGAACAAGTTACATCAATAAGGGATCATAGCTTTCACCTGGATTCACCTGGTCAGTCTATGTCATGGAAAGAGTGGACATTCCTAATGTTTTGTAAACTCAGTGTAGACATCACATGCAAACAAACGGATGGACAGACAGACAGACAGACAGACAGACAGACAGACAGACAGACAGACAGACAGACAGACAGACAGACAGACAGACAGACAGACAGACAGACAGACAGATAGATAGATAGATAGATAGATAGATAGATAGATAGATAGATAGATAGATAGATAGATAGACAAACAGAGATAAACAAGACAGAGAGAGAGAGTGAGAGACAGACAGAAAGAGACAGACTAAGGGAGGCAGAAAGCGAGAGGGAGCGAGAGAGAGAGAGAGAGAGAGAGAGAGAGAGAGAGAGAGAGAGAGAGAGAGAGAGAGAGAGAGAGAGAGAGAGAGAGAGAAAGAGAGACCGCGAGACAGAACTCACTGGGGACTCTGTTGATGGCTTTGAGGGGTCTGAGGACCCTGACTGTCCTAATGGCTGAGAGGTTGATGTTCTGCAGGTCCAACGAGTACTCCACCATCCTACAAAGAGAGGGACACACGTAGGAGTCAAGGAACTGCGTGTGTGTATATGTGTGCGTGTGTGTGTGTGAGAGAGAGAGAGCATTTACTGTACATATGACTCACTGACACATTCTCAGTTCCCATTTGTTCTACAGAATCTCATTTTAAATCCATCCATATACAGCAAGGCCCAAGAGGGCTCTTTCCCCCAGGCAAGATCTCTGAGTGCCTTTCCAATCCATCTACAGGTCACATCCCAGTTTCATGATATAAGCCTGCACCAAAGCAATTGTGGAGTTAACTCATGAACTGCTGGGTTAACCCATGATCTGAAATGGCTGATATGATGCATATACGCTTTTCCCATTGATAATGTGCTCACATCAGAGCGATTGTTTATTCTCATTCAGACAGTAAGGTATTGTCTCAGATTGTTTATTCTCATTCAGACAGTAAGGTATTGTCTCAGATTGTTTATTCTCATTCAGACAGTAAGGTATTGTCTCAGATTGTTTCTTCTCATTCAGACAGTAAGGTATTGTCTCAGATTGTTTATTCTCATTCAGACAGTAAGGTATTGTCTCAGATTGTTTATTCTCATTCAGACAGTAAGGTATTGTCTCAGATTGTTTATTCTCATTCAGACAGTAAGGTATTGTCTCAGATTGTTTCTTCTCATTCAGACAGTAAGGTATTGTCTCAGATTGTTTCTTCTCATTCAGACAGTAAGGTATTGTCTCAGATTGTTTCTTCTCATTCAGACAGTAAGGTATTGTCTCAGATTGTTTCTTCTCATTCAGACAGTAAGGTATTGTCTCAGATTGTTTCTTCTCATTCAGACAGTAAGGTATTGTCTCAGATTGTTTATTCTCATTCAGACAGTAAGGTATTGTCTCAGATTGTTTATTCTCATTCAGACAGTAAGGTATTGTCTCAGATTGTTTCTTCTCATTCAGACAGTAAGGTATTGTCTCAGATTGTTTATTCTCATTCAGACAGTAAGGTATTGTCTCAGATTGTTTATTCTCATTCAGACAGTAAGGTATTGTCTCAGATTGTTTATTCTCATTCAGACAGTAAGGTATTGTCTCAGATTGTTTATTCTCATTCAGACAGTAAGGTATTGTCTCAGATTGTTTATTCTCATTCAGACAGTGAGGTATTGTCTCAGATTGTTTATTCTCATTCAGACAGTAAGGTATTGTCTCAGATTGTTTCTTCTCATTCAGACAGTAAGGTATTGTCTCAGATTGTTTCTTCTCATTCAGACAGTAAGGTATTGTCTCAGATTGTTTATTCTCATTCAGACAGTAAGGTATTGTCTCAGATTGTTTATTCTCATTCAGACAGTGAGGTATTGTCTCAGATTGTTTATTCTCATTCAGACAGTAAGGTATTGTCTCAGATTGTTTCTTCTCATTCAGACAGTGAGGTATTGTCTCAGATTGTTTATTCTCATTCAGACAGTAAGGTATTGTCTCAGATTGTTTCTTCTCATTCAGACAGTAAGGTATTGTCTCAGATTGTTTATTCTCATTCAGACAGTAAGGTATTGTCTCAGATTGTTTCTTCTCATTCAGACAGTAAGGTATTGTCTCAGATTGTTTCTTCTCATTCAGACAGTAAGGTATTGTCTCAGATTGTTTCTTCTCATTCAGACAGTAAGGTATTGTCTCAGATTGTTTCTTCTCATTCAGACAGTAAGGTATTGTCTCAGATTGTTTATTCTCATTCAGACAGTAAGGTATTGTCTCAGATTGTTTATTCTCATTCAGACAGTAAGGTATTGTCTCAGATTGTTTATTCTCATTCAGACAGTAAGGTATTGTCTCAGATTGTTTCTTCTCATTCAGACAGTAAGGTATTGTCTCAGATTGTTTATTCTCATTCAGACAGTAAGGTATTGTCTCAGATTGTTTCTTCTCATTCAGACAGTAAGGTATTGTCTCAGATTGTTTCTTCTCATTCAGACAGTAAGGTATTGTCTCAGATTGTTTATTCTCATTCAGACAGTAAGGTATTGTCTCAGATTGTTTATTCTCATTCAGACAGTAAGGTATTGTCTCAGATTGTTTCTTCTCATTCAGACAGTAAGGTATTGTCTCAGATTGTTTCTTCTCATTCAGACAGTAAGGTATTGTCTCAGATTGTTTCTTCTCATTCAGACAGTAAGGTATTGTCTCAGATTGTTTATTCTCATTCAGACAGTAAGGTATTGTCTCAGATTGTTTCTTCTCATTCAGACAGTAAGGTATTGTCTCAGATTGTTTATTCTCATTCAGACAGTAAGGTATTGTCTCAGATTGTTTCTTCTCATTCAGACAGTAAGGTATTGTCTCAGATTGTTTATTCTCATTCAGACAGTAAGGTATTGTCTCAGATTGTTTCTTCTCATTCAGACAGTAAGGTATTGTCTCAGATTGTTTATTCTCATTCAGACAGTAAGGTATTGTCTCAGATTGTTTATTCTCATTCAGACAGTAAGGTATTGTCTCAGATTGTTTATTCTCATTCAGACAGTAAGGTATTGTCTCAGATTGTTTCTTCTCATTCAGACAGTAAGGTATTGTCTCAGATTGTTTATTCTCATTCAGACAGTAAGGTATTGTCTCAGATTGTTTATTCTCATTCAGATTGTTTCTTCTCATTCAGACAGTAATGTATTGTCTCAGATTGTTTATTCTCATTCAGACAGTAAGGTATTGTCTCAGATTGTTTCTTCTCATTCAGACAGTAAGGTATTGTCTCAGATTGTTTATTCTCATTCAGACAGTAAGGTATTGTCTCAGATTGTTTATTCTCATTCAGACAGTAAGGTATTGTCTCAGATTGTTTATTCTCATTCAGACAGTAAGGTATTGTCTCAGATTGTTTCTTCTCATTCAGACAGTAAGGTATTGTCTCAGATTGTTTATTCTCATTCAGACAGTAAGGTATTGTCTCAGATTGTTTCTTCTCATTCAGACAGTAAGGTATTGTCTCAGATTGTTTATTCTCATTCAGACAGTAAGGTATTGTCTCAGATTGTTTCTTCTCATTCAGACAGTAAGGTATTGTCTCAGATTGTTTATTCTCATTCAGACAGTAATGTATTGTCTCAGATTGTTTATTCTCATTCAGACAGTAAGGTATTGTCTCAGATTGTTTCTTCTCATTCAGACAGTAAGGTATTGTCTCAGATTGTTTCTTCTCATTCAGACAGTAAGGTATTGTCTCAGATTGTTTATTCTCATTCAGACAGTAAGGTATTGTCTCAGATTGTTTATTCTCATTCAGACAGTAAGGTATTGTCTCAGATTGTTTATTCTCATTCAGACAGTAAGGTATTGTCTCAGATTGTTTCTTCTCATTCAGACAGTAAGGTATTGTCTCAGATTGTTTCTTCTCATTCAGACAGTAAGGTATTGTCTCAGATTGTTTATTCTCATTCAGACAGTAAGGTATTGTCTCAGATTGTTTATTCTCATTCAGACAGTAAGGTATTGTCTCAGATTGTTTATTCTCATTCAGACAGTAAGGTATTGTCTCAGATTGTTTATTCTCATTCAGACAGTAAGGTATTGTCTCAGATTGTTTATTCTCATTCAGACAGTAAGGTATTGTCTCAGATTGTTTCTTCTCATTCAGACAGTAAGGTATTGTCTCAGATTGTTTATTCTCATTCAGACAGTAAGGTATTGTCTCAGATTGTTCATTCAGACAGTAAGGTATTGTCTCAGATTCTCATTCAGACAGTTGTCTCAGATTGTTTTTCTCATTCAGACAGTAAGGTATTGTCTCAGATTGTTTATTCTCATTCAGACAGTAAGGTATTGTCTCAGATTGTTTCTTCTCATTCAGACAGTAAGGTATTGTCTCAGATTGTTTCTTCTCATTCAGACAGTAAGGTATTGTCTCAGATTGTTTATTCTCATTCAGACAGTAAGGTATTGTCTCAGATTGTTTATTCTCATTCAGACAGTAAGGTATTGTCTCAGATTGTTTCTTCTCATTCAGACAGTAAGGTATTGTCTCAGATTGTTTCTTCTCATTCAGACAGTAAGGTATTGTCTCAGATTGTTTCTTCTCATTCAGACAGTAAGGTATTGTCTCAGATTGTTTCTTCTCATTCAGACAGTAAGGTATTGTCTCAGATTGTTTATTCTCATTCAGACAGTAAGGTATTGTCTCAGATTGTTTATTCTCATTCAGAGACAGAGTTTATTCTCATTCAGACAGAGGTATTGTCTCAGATTGTTTATTCTCATTCAGACAGTAAGGTATTGTCTCAGATTGTTTCTTCTCATTCAGACAGTAAGGTATTGTCTCAGATTGTTTATTCTCATTCAGACAGTAAGGTATTGTCTCAGATTGTTTCTTCTCATTCAGACAGTAAGGTATTGTCTCAGATTGTTTCTTCTCATTCAGACAGTAAGGTATTGTCTCAGATTGTTTCTTCTCATTCAGACAGTAAGGTATTGTCTCAGATTGTTTATTCTCATTCAGACAGTAAGGTATTGTCTCAGATTGTTTCTTCTCATTCAGACAGTAAGGTATTGTCTCAGATTGTTTCTTCTCATTCAGACAGTAAGGTATTGTCTCAGATTGTTTTTCTCATTCAGACAGTAAGGTATTGTCTCAGATTGTTTCTTCTCATTCAGACAGTAAGGTATTGTCTCAGATTGTTTCTTTCATTCAGTAAGGTATTGTCTCAGATTGTTTCTTCTCATTCAGACAGTAAGGTATTGTCTCAGATTGTTTATTCTCATTCAGACAGTAAGGTATTGTCTCAGATTGTTTCTTCTCATTCAGACAGTAAGGTATTGTCTCAGATTGTTTATTCTCATTCAGACAGTAAGGTATTGTCTCAGATTGTTTCTTCTCATTTGTTTCTTCTCATTCAGACAGTAAGGTATTGTCTCAGATTGTTTCTTCTCATTCAGACAGTAAGGTATTGTCTCAGATTGTTTATTCTCATTCAGACAGTAAGGTATTGTCTCAGATTGTTTATTCTCATTCAGACAGTAAGGTATTGTCTCAGATTGTTTCTTCTCATTCAGACAGTAAGGTATTGTCTCAGATTGTTTATTCTCATTCAGACAGTAAGGTATTGTCTCAGATTGTTTATTCTCATTCAGACAGTAAGGTATTGTCTCAGATTGTTTATTCTCATTCAGACAGTAAGGTATTGTCTCAGATTGTTTCTTCTCATTCAGACAGTAAGGTATTGTCTCAGATTGTTTATTCTCATTCAGACAGTAAGGTATTGTCTCAGATTGTTTCTTCTCATTCAGACAGTAAG
>NW_025746113.1:69389-86889 GCF_021184085.1 Oncorhynchus gorbuscha
CATTCAGACAGTAAGGTATTGTCTCAGATTGTTTCTTCTCATTCAGACAGTAAGGTATTGTCTCAGATTGTTTCTTCTCATTCAGACAGTTAGGTATTGTCTCAGAGTATCCTTGCAGTACCCACAGTATCAACAGATGAAAAGGAGAGAAAGAGTGTAAGGGAGAGGCGGAGAAGCATAGAAAGAGACCTACGGTCTCTTGGCAGTAGTACTGTAGATGACTTTATCACTGACCTCAACCCAGAGTCTCTCAGAGTGTTCACAGTCAGCCCACTAACACCCCTATCAGATCACAGAAAGATCACAGTCTACCTGGACAGAGCAATAATAAATAATGAGGCACCGAAGCCAAGGGACCTACACAATATTAAGAAATGCCATAGATGGAAGGAAAGTAGTGTAAAAAATTACCAAAAACAATTAGGCAACAACAAATTCAATCCATTTCAAACATATTCCTGGACAAAACATTTCACTGTAAAAGTGATGTTGTAAACTTGGCAGTAGAAAGCCTAAACAGTATATTTGACCTTTCAGCAAAAACACATACCTGATTAATTACAAATCTTAGAATAAGCTATTAAAGACTTCCAGAACCCACTGGATTCTCCAATTACATTGAATGAACTACAGGACAAAATACAAACCCTCCAACTCAACTTCCACAAAGCTGTGAACGATCTGAGAAACAAGGCAAGATGGGGCCTTCTATGCCATCGAAAGGAACATAACATTTGAAAAAAATACTTGAATCAGTTACAGAACCCATTGCCCTTTATGGTTGTGAAGTTTGGGGTCTGCTCACCAACCAAGAATTCACAAAATAGGACAAACACCAAATTAAGACTCTGCATGCAGCATTCTGCAAAAATACCTTCCGTGTACAATGTAAAACAGCAAATAATATATGCAAAGCAGAATTAGTCCGATACCCGCTAATGATCAAAATCCAGAAAAGAGACGTTAAATTCGACAACAACCTAAAAGGAAGCGTTTCCTAAACCTTCCATAACAAAGACATCACCTACAGAGAGATGAAACTGGAGAGGAGTCCCCTAAGCAAGCTGGTAAGGGGCTCTATTCACAAACACAAACACACCCCACAGATCCCCTGGACAGCAATACAATAACACCCAACCAAATCATGAGAAAACAAAAAGATAATTACTTGACTATTGGAAAGAATTAACAAAAATTCAAAGCAAACTAGAATGATATTTGGCCGAATACCTGACCACTGTGACTGACCCAAAATTAAGGAACGCTTTGACTATGTACAGACTCATTGAGCATAGCCTTGTTTTTTGAGATAGGTCGCCGTAGGTGAGAGATGACAGAATATGTCCACACTGCCCACAAAATGAGGTGGAAAATTAGATGCATTTCCTAACCTCCTGCCAAATGTATGACCATATTTGATACACATACAGTTGAAGTCGGAAGTTTAAATACACCTTAGCCAAATACATTTAAACTCAGTTTTTCACAATTCCTGACATTTAATTCTAGTAAACAATCACTGCCTTAGGTCAGTTAGGATCACCACTTTATTTTAAGAATGCGAAATGTCAGAAAAATAGACAAGAGAAAGATTTATTTCAGCTTTTATTTCTTTCATCACATTCCCAGTGGATCAGACGTTTACATACACTCAATTAGTATTTGGTAGAATTGCATTTAAATTGTTTAACTTGGGTCAAACGTTTCGGGGAGGATTGCACAAACTTCCCATTAAGTTGGGTGAATTTTGGCCCATTCCTCCTGACAGAGCTGGTGTAACTGAGTCAGGTTTGTAGGCCTCCTTGCTCGCACACACTTTTTCAGTTCTGCCCACACATTTTCTATAGGATTGAGGTCAGGGTTTGTGATGGCCACTCCAATACCTTGACTTTGTTGTCCTTAAGCCATTTTTCCACAACTTTGGAAGTATGCTTGGGGTCATTGTCCATTTGGAAGACCCATTTGCAACCAAGCTTTAACTTCCTGACTGATGTCTTGAGATGTTGCTTCAATATATCCACATAATTTCCCTCCCTTATGATGCCATCTATTATGTGAAGTGCACCAGTCCCTCTTCCAGCAAAGCACCCCCACAACATGATGCTGCCACCCCTGTGCTTCACGGTGGGGATAGTGTTCTTCGGCTTGCAAGCCTCCCCCTTTTTCCTCCAAACATAGCGATGGCCATTATGGCCAAACAGTTCTATTTTTGGTTCATCAGACCAGAGGACATTTCTCCAAAAGTACGATCTTTGTCCTCATATGCAGTTGCAAACTGTAGTCTGGCTTTTTATGGCGATTTTGGAGTAGGAGCTTCTTCCTTGCTGGGTTATGTTGATATAGGACTCATTTTACTGTGGATATAGATACTTTTGTACCTGTTTCCTCCAGCATCTTCACAAGGTCCTTTGCTGTTGTTCTGGGATTGATTTGCACTTTTTGCAACAAAGTACATTCATCTCTAGGAGACAGAACGTGTCTCCTTCCTGAGTGGTATGACGGCTGTGTGGTCCCATGGTGTTTATACTTGCGTACTATTGTTTGTACAGATGAACGTGGTACCTTCAGGTGTTTGGAAAATGCTCCCAAGGATGAAGCAGACTTGTGGAGGTCAACTATTTTTTTCTGAGGTCTTGGCTGATGTCTTTTGATTTTCCAATGATGTCAAGCAAAAAGGCACTGAGTTTGAAGGTAGGCTTTGAAATATATCGACAGGCACACCTCAAATGGACTCAAATGGTGTCAATTAGCCTATCAGAAGCTTCTAAAGCCATGACATCATTTTATGGAATTTTCCAAGCTGTTTAAAGGCACAGTCAACTTAGTGTATGTAAACTTCTGACCCACTGGAATACAGTGAATTATTAGTGAAATAATCTGTCTGTAAACAATTTTTGAAAATAATTCCTTGCATCATGCACAAAGTAGATGTCCTAACCGACTTGCCAAAACTATAGTTTGTTAACAAGAAATGTGTGGGGTGGTTGAAAAACAAGTTTTAATGACTCTATCCTAAATGTATCTAAACTTCCGACTTCAACTACTTCCCTCAGATTACACAGACCCACAAATCATTTTTGATTAACTCCCATATCTAATGGTTGGCGAGAGAGAGAGACAGAGAGAGAGGGGGGGCAGTGAGAGAGAGAGAGACAGAGGGGAGGACAGTGAGAGTGTGAGCGAGAGAGAGAGAGGGGGGGGGGGGAGTGAGAATGTGAGAGAGAGGGGGGGGCAGTGAGAGTGTGAGAGAGAGAGAGAGAGAGTGTGAGAGAGAGTGAGAGAGAGAGAGAGAGAGAGAGAGAGAGAGAGAGAGAGAGAGAGAGAGAGAGAGAGAGAGAGAGAGAGAGAGAGAGAAGGAAGGAAGGAAGGAAGGAAGGAAGGAAGGAAGGAAGGAAGGAAGGAAGGACAGAGAGCGAGTCAGAGGGAGAGGTAGGTAGCGAGTCAGAGGGAGAGGTTGAGAGAAGGACAGAGAGAGGATGTAGTGGCTTCCTTTCCTCTTTACCATAGCCACTGCCAAGCCTGAAGCGGGGTTGTTTGGTACGCATACAGTCCACACTCAAGGTTTCCAAACGTCCAAACATTCAATGAGATCCAGGGATATGGTGCAACAAAAATGTTTATTCTTCTTATATCTAACAAAGAAGTGATTCTCCAATCAACTTAAAACATAGATTACTTGATATGGAAAATACATAATATGACCTGTTTGTATGTCTGTCTGTATGTCTGTGTGGTCAAAAAACTATACCGCTCCCGCATCTAGCAAGGACTCACTCCCCCGAAGGCCCAACTTCCTGCCTTTATCCTAAAACACTTACCACAGTACAATGAATGGACATGAGGGGGGTGCAAAAACTGAGTTACACTAACAAATGAATATATCTCAATCAGGTAAATATAAATCATAAAGGTACGTACCTAATATTTCATCATGTACATTAATATTTACTATATTTACACAAATATACATGAAGCTCCGTACATAAAATATTGCCTTGCCTGTCCTGACCCTACCTGCCATCCTGACCCTGAGCCTACCTTGCCTGTCCTGACCCTGAGCCTGCCTTGCCTGTCCTGACCCTGAGCCTGCCTTGCCTGTCTTGACCCTGAGCCTGCCTTGCCTGTCCTGACCCTGAGCCTGCCTTGCCTGTCCTGACCCTGAGCCTGCCTGGGAAATGTTATACAAATATGTCCAAATCGGCTCTAACAGAGGGAGAGAGAGAGAGAAAGTGAGAGGGAGAGAAAGCGAGAGCGTCAGAGGTAATGGTAGAGAGAGAGAGAGAGAGAGAGAGAGAGAGAGAGAGAGAGAGAGAGAGAGAGAGAGAGAGAGAGAGAGAGAGAGAGAGAGAGAGTCAGAGAGGAGAGAGAGAGAGAGAGAGAGAGAGAGAGAGAGAGAGAGAGAGAGAGAGAGAGAGAGAGAGAGAGAGAGAGAGAGAGAGAGAGAGAGAGAGAGAGAGAGAGAGAGAGAGAGAGAGAGAGAGAGAGAGAGAGAGAGAAGAGAGAGACAGAGAGAGAGAGAGAGAGAGGATAGACAGAGGAGAGTCAGAGAGAGAGAGAGAGAGAGAGAGAGAGAGAGAGAGAGAGAGAGAGAGAGAGAGAGAGAGAGAGAGAGAGAGAGAGAGAGAGAGAGAGAGGGAAGGATAGACAGAGAGAGAGTCAGAGGGAGAGAGAGAGAGAGAGAGAGAGAGAGAGAGAGAGAGAGAGAGAGAGAGAGAGAGAGAGAGAGAGAGAGAGAGAGAGAGAGAGAGAGAGAGAGAGAGATAGAGGAGAGAGAGAGTGAGAGAGAGAGAGAGAGAGAGAAGGAAGGAAGGAAGGACAGAGAGAGAGAGAGAGAGTCAGATGTAGAGATAGAAGGACAGAGAGAGAGGGGAGAGAGAGAGGGAACAGAGAGAGACGGACAGAGAGAGCGGTAGAAAGAGGTAGAGTGAGAGAGGACAGAGAGAGAGAGTCGGAGGGAGAGGTAGAGAGAGAGGTAGAGAGAGAAGGACAGAGAGAGAGGTAGAGAGAGGTAGAGAGAGGACAGAGACAGAGAGAGAGAGTCAGAGGTAGAGGTAGAGAGAGAAGGACAGAGAGAGAGTCAGAGGGAGTGGTAGAGAGAGAAGGACAGAGAGAGAGAGTCAGAGAGAGGGTAGAGAGAGAGGACAGAGAGAGAGAGAGAGAGTGGTAGAGGTAGAGAGAGAGAGAAGGACAGAGAGAGAGTCAGAGGGAGTGGTAGAGAGAGAAGGACAGAGAGAGAGAGTCAGAGGGAGTGGTAGAGAGAGAAGGACAGAGAGAGAGAGTCAGAGGGAGTGGTAGAGAGAGAAGGACAGAGAGAGAGAGAGTCAGGGGGAGTGGTAGAGAGAGAGGACAGAGAGAGAGTCAGAGAGAGAGAGAAGGACAGAGAGTCAGAGGGAGAGAGAGAAGGACAGAGAGAGAGAGTCAGAGGGAGTGGTAGAGAGAGAAGGACAGAGAGAGAGAGTCAGAGGGAGTGGTAGAGAGAGAAGGACAGAGAGAGAGAGTCAGAGGGAGTGGTAGAGAGAGAAGGACAGAGAGAGAGTCAGAGGGAGTGGTAGAGAGAGAAGGACAGAGAGAGAAGGACAGAGAGAGAAGGACAGAGAGAGAGAGTCAGAGGGAGTGGTAGAGAGAGAAGGACAGAGAGAGAGAGTCAGAGGGAGTGGTAGAGAGAGAGAGTCAGGAGAGAGAGAGAGAGAGAGAGTCAGAGGGAGTGGTAGAGAGAGAGGACAGAGAGAGAGAGTCAGAGGGAGTGGTAGAGAGAGAAGGACAGAGAGAGAGGTCAGAGAGGAGTGGTAGAGAGAGAAGGACAGAGAGAGAGTCAGTCAGAGGGAGTGGTAGAGAGAGAAGGACAGAAGGACAGAGAGAGAGAGAGAGAGAGTCAGAGGGAGTGGTAGAGAGAGAAGGACAGAGAGAGAAGGACAGAGAGAGAAGGACAGAGAGAGAGAGTCAGAGGGAGTGGTAGAGAGAGAAGGACAGAGAGAGAGAGTCAGAGGGAGTGGTAGAGAGAGAAGGACAGAGAGAGAGAGTCAGAGGGAGTGGTAGAGAGAGAAGGACAGAGAGAGAGAGTCAGAGGGAGTGGTAGAGAGAGAGAGTCAGAGGGAGTGGTAGAGACAGAGAGTCAGAGGGAGTGGTAGAGAGAGACAGGAGAGAGAGAGAGAGTCAGAGGGAGGGAGTGGTAGAGAGAGAAGGACAGAGAGAGAGAGTCAGAGGGAGTGGTAGAGAGAGAGGACAGAGAGAGAGAGTCAGAGGGAGTGTTAGAGAGAGAAGGACAGAGAGAGAGAGAGTCAGAGGGAGTGGTAGAGAGAGAAGGACAGAGAGAGAGTCAGAGGGAGAGGTAGAGAGAGAAGGACAGAGAGAGAGTCAGAGGGAGTGGTAGAGAGAGAAGGACAGAGAGAGAGAGTCAGAGGGAGAGGTAGAGAGAGAGGACAGAGAGAGAGAGTCAGAGGGAGTGGTAGAGAGAGAAGGACAGAGAGAGAGAGTCAGAGGGAGTGGTAGAGAGAGAAGGACAGAGAGAGAGAGTCAGAGGGAGTGGTAGAGAGAGAAGGACAGAGAGAGAGAGTCAGAGGGAGTGGTAGAGAGAGAAGGACAGAGAGAGAGAGTCAGAGGGAGTGGTAGAGAGAGAAGGACAGAGAGAGAGTCAGAGGGAGTGGTAGAGAGAGAAGGACAGAGAGAGAGAGTCAGAGGGAGTGGTAGAGAGAGAAGGACAGAGAGAGAGAGTCAGAGGGAGTGGTAGAGAGAGAGAGTCAGAGGGAGTGGTAGAGAGAGAAGGACAGAGAGAGAGAGTCAGAGGGAGTGGTAGAGAGAGAAGGACAGAGAGAGAGAGTCAGAGGGAGTGGTAGAGAGAGAAGGACAGAGAGAGAGAGTCAGAGGGAGTGGTAGAGAGAGAAGGACAGAGAGAGAGAGTCAGAGGGAGTGGTAGAGAGAGAAGGACAGAGAGAGAGAGTCAGAGGGAGTGGTAGAGAGAGGACAGAGAGAGAGAGTCAGAGGGAGTGGTAGAGAGAGAAGGACAGAGAGAGAGAGAGAGAGAGAGTCAGAGGGAGTGGTAGAGAGAGAAGGACAGAGAGAGAGAGTCAGAGGGAGTGGTAGAGAGAGAGAGGACAGAGAGAGAGAGTCAGAGGGAGTGGTAGAGAGAGAAGGACAGAGAGAGTCAGAGGGAGTGGTAGAGAGAGAAGGACAGAGAGAGAGTCCCCGAGAAGACAGAGAGAGTCAGAGGGAGTGGTAGAGAGAGAAGGACAGAGAGAGTCAGAGGGAGTGGTAGAGAGAGAGGACAGAGAGAGAGTCAGAGGGAGTGGTAGAGAGAGAAGGACAGAGAGAGAGAGTCAGAGGGAGTGGTAGAGAGAGAAGGACAGAGAGAGAGAGTCAGAGGGAGTGGTAGAGAGAAAGGACAGAGAGAGAGAGTCAGAGGTGGTGGAGAGAAGGACAGAGAGAGAGTCAGAGGGAGTGGTAGAGAGAGAAGGACAGAGAGAGAGTCGGGGACAGAGAGAGAAGAGAGTCAGAGGAGATAGAGAGAGAAGGACAGAGAGAGAGAGAGTCAGAGGGAGTGGTAGAGAGAGAAGGACAGAGAGAGAGTCAGTCAGAGGGAGTGGTAGAGAGAGAAGGACAGAGAGAGAGTCAGAGGGAGTCAGGTAGAGAGAGAAGGACAGAGTCAGAGAGAGTCAGAGGGAGTCAGAGGGAGTGGTAGAGAGAGAAGGACAGAGAGAGAGAGTCAGAGGGAGTGGTAGAGAGAGAAGGACAGAGAGAGAGAGAGAGGAGTCAGAGAGGAGAGGTCAGAGAGAGAGAGAGACAGAGAGAGAGAGTCAGAGGGAGTGGTAGAGAGAGAAGGACAGAGAGAGAGAGTCAGAGGGAGTGGTAGAGAGAGAAGGACAGAGAGAGAGAGTGGTAGAGAGAGAAGGACAGAGAGAGAGAGAGAGTCAGAGGGAGTGGTAGAGAGAGAAGGACAGAGAGAGAGTCAGAGGGAGTGGTAGAGAGGACAGAGAGTCAGAGGGAGAGAGAAGAGACAGAGAGAGAAGGACAGAGAGAGAGAGTCAGAGGGAGTGGTAGAGAAGACAGAGAGAGAGTCAGAGGGAGAGAGAGTCAGAGGGAGTGGTAGAGAGAGAAGGACAGAGAGAGAGAGTCAGAGAAGGACAGAGAGAGAGAGTCAGAGGGAGTGGTAGAGAGAGGAAGTGGTAGAGAGAGAGAGTCAGAGGGAGTGGTAGAGAGAGAGAGAGAGAGAGAGAGTCAGAGAGAGAGTCAGAGGTGGTAGAGAGAGAAGGACAGAGAGAGAGAGTCAGAGAGGGAGAGAGAGAGAGGGAGTGGTAGAGAGAGAAGGACAGAGAGAGAGTCAGAGGGAGTGGTAGAGAGAGTCAGAGGAGAGAGAGAGAGAGTCAGAGGGAGTGGTAGAGAGAGAAGAGACAGACAGAGAGAGAGAGTCAGAGGGAGTGGTAGAGAGAGAAGGACAGAGAGAGAGAGTCAGGAGAGAGAGAAGGACAGAGAGAGAGAGTCAGAGGGAGTGGTAGAGAGAGAAGGACAGAGAGAGAGAGAGGGAGTCAGAGAAGGACAGAGAGAGAGAGTCAGAGGGAGTGGTAGAGAGAGGACAGAGAGAGAGAGTCAGAGGGGAGTGGTAGAGAGAGAAGGACAGAGAGAGAGAGTCAGAGGGAGTGGTAGAGAGAGAAGGACAGAGAGAGAGAGTCAGAGGGAGTGGTAGAGAGAGAAGACAGGTAGAGAGAGAGAAGGACAGAGAGAGAGTCAGAGGGAGTGGTAGAGAGAGGACAGAGAGAGAGTCAGAGAGAGAGAGTCAGAGGGAGGGAGTGGTAGAGAGAGAGGACAGAGAGAGAGAGTCAGAGGGAGTGGTAGAGAGAGAAGGACAGAGAGAGAGAGTCAGAGGGAGTGGTAGAGAGAGAAGGACAGAGAGAGAGAGTCAGAGGGAGTGGTAGAGAGAGAAGGACAGAGAGAGAGAGTCAGAGGGAGGGAGTGAGAGAGAGAGAGAAGAGACAGAGAGAGTGGTAGAGAGAGAAGAGACAGAGAGAGAGTCAGAGGGAGTGGTAGAGAGAGAAGGACAGAGAGAGAGAGTCAGAGGGAGTGGTAGAGAGAGAAGGACAGAGAGAGAGAGTCAGAGGGAGTGGTAGAGAGAGAAGGACAGAGAGAGAGAGTCAGAGGGAGTCAGAGTAGAGAGAGAAGGACAGAGAGAGAGAGTCAGAGGGAGGGTAGAGAGAGAAGGACAGAGAGAGAGTCAGAGGGAGTGGTAGAGAGAGAGGACAGAGAGAGAGAGTCAGAGGGAGTGGTAGAGAGAGAAGGACAGAGAGAGAGAGTCAGAGGGAGTGGTAGAGAGAGAAGGACAGAGAGAGAGAGTCAGAGGGAGTGGTAGAGAGAGAAGGACAGAGAGAGAGAGTCAGAGGGAGTGGTAGAGAGAGAAGGACAGAGAGAGAGAGAGTCAGAGGGAGTGGTAGAGAGAGAAGGACAGAGAGAGAGTCAGAGGGAGAGGTAGAGAGAGAAGGACAGAGAGAGAGAGTCAGAGGGAGTGGTAGAGAGAAGGACAGAGTAGAGAGAGTCAGAGGAGTGGTAGAGAGAGAAGGACAGAGAGAGAGAGAGAGAGAGAGAGAGAGAGAGAGAGAGAGAGAGAGAGAGAGAGAAATAGGGATAGAAAGTGGTCTCTGTAGGTGATGCCTGCAGGATGTTGTGGTTTACTAAGGGTGACACTATGATGAAGACTACAGATTAAAAACTGGATGTGATGGTGCACATCGTGCTATACATGACATCCCTGTTGTAGTGGCAATGTCTCCCAAATGGCACCCTATTACCGATTTAGTTCACTGTATAGGAAAGAGGTTGTCATTTGGGACACACATAATACTTCCTAAAATCTGAGTTGTGGTGACTTTGTATTAGATCGTCTCGGGCTAAAGGCTGTAGATTGGTCACAACACAACAATGTATTACCACTGGTATAGCTCACTGAACTAAAGCTGATTGTCTGATATCCATACAGCCAGCTGTATTCCCATCAGAATGCAGTGTGTCCAGGGCTGTGATCAGCAGCACATGAACATGGGCCTCTGATTGAGTTTCATTGTACAGTAGATTGGCTGTGTCTGGTGTTAGACTTGGCAGGCCTTGCTGCCACTGCATTAATGTATTCCACCCCAGGCTCTTTGCATGGTCCACACACACACACACACACACACACACACACACACACACACACACACACACACACACACACACACACACACACACACACACACACACACACACACACACACACACACACACACACACACACACACACACACACACACACACACACACACACACACACACACACACACACACACACACACACGTGTACAGGTATGTCACCAGGCTTAGAATGCTGTGTTTAAGTCTGTGAGAACACCCAGGCATAATCATGAGTCTTGAATAGCTTGAATAAAATACGAGTCAGTGAGTTGAAGTGTGTTTTGTATAGACAAGCACCAGTAAAACTAGTTAGTCAGCCAGTTAGTCAGCCAGTCAGTCAGTCAATCAGTCAGTCAGTGAGTTGAAGTGTGTTTTGTATAGACAAGCACCAGTAAAACTAGTTAGTCAGCCAGTTAGTCAGCCAGTCAGTCAGTAAGTCAGTCAGTGAGTTGAAGTGTGTTTTGTATAGACAAGCACCAGTAAAACTAGTTAGTCAGCCAGTTAGTCAGCCAGTCAGTCAGTAAGTCAGTCAGTGAGTTGAAGTGTGTTTTGTATAGACAAGCACCAGTAAAACTAGTTAGTCAGCCAGTTAGTCAGCCAGTCAGTCAGTAAGTCAGTCAGTGAGTTGAAGTGTGTTTTGTATAGACAAGCACCAGTAAAACTAGTTAGTCAGCCAGTTAGTCAGCCAGTTAGTCAGCCAGTCAGTCAGTCAGTCAGTCAGTCAGTCAGTCAGTCAGAGTTGAAGTGTGTTTTGTATAGACAAGCACCAGTAAAACTCCCTATGATCAGTCAGTCAGTCAGTTGAAGTGTGTTTTGTATAGACAAGCACCAGCAAAACTCTTCATGCAGTCAGCCAGTCAGCTAGTTAGTCAGCAAGTTAGTCAGCCAGTCAGTCAGTCAGTCATCCAGTCCGCTAGCCAGTCAATCAGTCAGCCAGCCAGCCAGCCAGTCAGTCAGTCAGCCAGTCAGGCAGTAAGCTTATCTCTCTTTTCCTCTCAGAACACACACTCAGTCTGGAGCTGATTACAAGCAATAAAGTCTCACTATCTGAAGGATGCTACTGTTACAATGCTTCTGATATGCTGCTTTTGTATTCTGTCTGTTGTGTTTCTCATCAGTGGAGTTATGTAACAGCCTTAACAGTGATGAGGGGATGTGGATCATATTTGAGAGGCAGAGTAGAAGGCTTACACACACAGATACACACAGACACCTAGAGTGAGAGTTGATGGAGAGAGAGAAGATATTGCGAGAGATGGAGAGCAAGAGGATAGAGAGTGAGAAATGGAGAGAGGATAGAGTGATTGGTGATGATAGCAATAGAGAACTGAGTGAGAGAGATGGAGAGAGAGAGGACTGAGTGAGTGAGAGATGGAGCGAGAGAGAGGATAGAATGAGAAATGATGAGAGAGGATATTGTGAGAGATGATGATCGAGAAGACTGAGTGAGTAATGGTGAGAGAGAGGATAGAGTGAGAGACGATGGAGAGAGAGGATAGTGAGAGACGATGGAGAGATAGAAGATATAGAGAGATGACGGAGAGATAGAGGATAGAGTGAGAGACGATGGAGAGAGAGGATAGAGTGAGAGACGATGGAGAGAGAGGATAGAGTGAGAGACGATGGAGAGATAGAAGATAGAGAGAGATGACGGAGAGATAGAGGATAGAGTGAGAGATGATGGAGAGATAGAGGATAGAGAGAAATGACGGAGAGATAGAGGATAGAGTGAGAGATGATGGAGAGAGAGATAGAGAGAGACGATGGAGAGATAGAGGATAGTGAGAGACGATGGAGAGAGAGGATAGAGTGAGAGATGATGAGAGATAGAGGATAGAGAGAGATGACGGATAGATAGAGGATAGAGTGAGAGATGATAGAGGATAGAGGATAGAGTGAGTGAGGGGAGACAGTGTCACGTTCTGACCTTTATTTCCTTTGTTTTGTCTTTATTTAGTATGGTCAGGGCGTGAGTTGGGGTGGGCAGTCTATGTTTGTTTTTCTATGTTTGGTTTCTGTTTCGGCCTAGTATGGCTCTCAATCAGAGACAGGTGTCGTTAGTTGTCTCTGATTGAGAATCATATTTAGGTAGCCTGGGTTTCACTGTTGGTTTGTGGGTGTTTGTTTCCGTGTGAGTGTTTGTCTCCACACGGTACTGGTTCGGTTTGGTTATTTCACGTATTCGTTTATTGTTTTTGTATTCCATAGTGTTCAGTGCTTTTCTTATTAAAATCACACACACACACACGCACACACAGGGTCACACACACACACACACACACACACACACACACACACACACACACACACACACACACACACACACACACACACACACACACACACACACACACACACACACACACACACACACACACACACACACACACACACACACACACACACACACACACACACACACACACACACACACACTGTTTGGAACCCAGGGATCCATATAAATACTACTAAATACTACACCACGCCCACGCACATTCTGAATTGAACCCATCTAGCCTAGTGGCAAGCCATCCCTGGGAGCCAGTGTGGTTGTTCCTCGCCTCGCACGTCCAAAGCCATCTCATTTCAGTTCCGATGGAGGACCAGCTAAAAATGTCAAGCTGCCAATTGAAATGTCACTGTAACAGGGGAGGACTTGTGAAGGGAAACATAGCCCTGTTGTCACCCCCGACGCGCTCTGACATTAAAGCACTGGCAAACATTTTACACAGACATTTAATGAGAATAGCAAAGTTCTGGAAAGAGACGATGGGTGGAGAGCCTCTGGGATATTGGGGGCGTGATGGAATCGCAGAAATAACAAATACACACATGCAAGAGAGTACACACAGAGAAGTGTACATAAGCACATGTGTGTACTGAAACACACAAACACAAACTTCCTTTCTAACTTTACAAACCCGCCAGACCTCCCTTGTTGATGTCTTAATGGCTCAGTGCTCTACTAATTGAATTAGAAATAACTGGGGGAGGAAGAGAGGAAAGATGAAGAGAGAGAGAAAAGAAGGGAGTTGTGGAAGAGCAGAGGGGAAGGTAGGAGAACATAACACGTCAGGAAGAAGGAGGACCAGAGGGGAAGGTAGGAGAACACAACACGTCAGGAAGAAGGAGGACCAGAGGGGAAGGTAGGAGAACACAACATGTCAGGAAGAAGGAGGACCAGAGGTGAAGGTAGGAGAACACAACACGTCAGGAAGAAGGAGGACCAGAGGGGAAGGTAGGAGAACACAACATGTCAGGAAGAAGGAGGACCAGAGGGGAAGGTAGGAGAACACAACACGTCAGGAAGAAGGAGGACCAGAGGGGAAGGTAGGAGAACATAACACGTCAGGAAGAAGGAGGACCAGAGGGGAAGGTAGGAGAACACAACACGTCAGGAAGAAGGAGGACCAGAGGGAAGGTAGGAGAACACAACACGTCAGGAAGAAGGAGGACCAGAGGGGAAGGTAGGAGAACACAACACGTCAGGAAGAAGGAGGACCAGAGGGGAAGGTAGGAGAACACAACACGTCAGGAAGAAGGAGGACCAGAGGGGAAGGTAGGAGAACACAACACGTCAGGAAGAAGGAGGACCAGAGGGGAAGGTAGGAGAACACAACACGTCAGGAAGAAGGAGGACCAGAGGGGAAGGTAGGAGAACACAACACGTCAGGAAGAAGGAGGACCAGAGGGGAAGGTAGGAGAACACAACACGTCAGGAAGAAGGAGGACCAGAGGGGAAGGTAGGAGAACACAACACGTCAGGAAGAAGGAGGACCAGAGGGGAAGGTAGGAGAACACAACACGTCAGGAAGAAGGAGGACCAGAGGGGAAGGTAGGAGAACATAACACGTCAGGAAGAAGGAGGACCAGAGGGGAAGGTAGGAGAACACAACACGTCAGGAAGAAGGAGGACCAGAGGGGAAGGTAGGAGAACACAACACGTCAGGAAGAAGGAGGACCAGGGGGAAGGTAGGAGAACACAACACGTCAGGAAGAAGGAGGACCAGGGGGAAGGTAGGAGAACACAGGACACGTCAGGAGAACAACGAGAGGAGGACCAGAGGGGAAGGTAGGAGAACATAACACGTTTGAGGAAGAAGGAGGACCAGAGGGGAAGGTAGGAGAACATAAGCCTGTCTTCAGGAAGAAGGAGGACCAGAGGGGAAGGTAGGAGAACATAACACGTCAGGAAGAAGGAGGACCAGAGGGGAAGGTAGGAGAACACAAACACGTCAGGAAGTGGAGGACCAGAGGGGAAGGTAGGAGAACAGGCCTCCATTGAAGGACTCTTTTAACACTCCTCTTTTGGCTCCATCCCTTCATCTCTTAGCCAGAGGGGATGTATCCTGGGTTTCCAATGGATGACCAGAGGGGAAGGTTAGGAGAACACTAACAGGGCGTCAGGAAGGGGGAGGACCAGAGGAGGGGTAGGAGAACACAACACGTCAGGAAGAAGGAGGACCAGGGGGAAGGTAGGAGAACATAACACGTCAGGAAGAAGGAGGAGGACCAGAGGGGAAGGTAGGAGAACAGTACACGTCAGGAAGAAGGAGGACCTGTGCTGTAACCGCTGTTACACAACAGCCTCAGGGAAGTGGCAATCAGTAGTAGGATTAAAAGGTATAGAAAGCACAACATCAGGAAGAAGGAACGTCAGGAAACTAGGACCAGAGGGAAGGTAGGAGAACAAATTATTATTTTCAATGAAGCCTAGGAATAATGAGGACCAGCCTGTTCAGGGGAGAACACAAATTTGTACCTTGTCAGCTTGGGGATTTGAACATGGAACCTTTTGGTTAGGAGTCCAACGCATCAGGAACCACTAGGCAACCCTAGAGGTTTGGGAGAGAACACAACAGGATTGGGAAGAAGGAGGACCAGAGGGGAAGGTAGGAGAACACAACACATCAGGAAGAAGGTGTCAGGAAGGGAGGACCAGAGGGTGGGTAGGAGAACACAACATCAGGAAGAAGGTGTATAGGGTGAAGGTAGGACCAGAGGGGAAGGTAAGGAGAACACAACACGTCAGGAAGAAGGTATATGTCAGGAAGAAGGAGGACCAGTGGGGAAGGTAGGAGAACACAACACGTCAGGAAGAAGGGTGTCAGGAAGAAGGAGGACCAGAGGGGAAGGTAGGAGAACACAACACGTCAGGAAGAAGGAGGTATAGGGTGTAAGGAAGAGGAGAGGACAACAGTCAGGGAATGGGAGGGTAACACGTAGGGTGATAGTATATGGTTGTGAAGATAGGGGGGTGGAGAACACATATGTGGAAGAAGAGGACCAGAGGGGAAGGTAGGAGAACAGAATATGGACGTGTGGAAAAGGAGGACCAGAGGAGGTAGGAGAACACCAGGAGGACCAGGGGGAAGGTAGGAGAACACAACACGTCAGGAAGAAGGAGGACCAGAGGGGAAGGTAGGAGAACACAACACGTCAGGAAGAAGGAGGACCAGACAACACGTTGTGTGTATAGGAGAACACAACACGTCAGGAAGAAGGAGGACCAGAGGGGAAGGTAGGAGAACACAACACGTCAGGAAGAAGGAGGACCAGAGGTTGAAGGTAGGAGAACACAACACGTCAGGAAGAAGGAGGACCAGAGGGAAGGTAGGAGAACACAACACGTCAGGATAGTAGTGAGTGTGTTTAGAGTGGGTGATGGGAGTTGGCTCTCCAAAATCACACACACTGTTGGTTTGTGGGTGTTTACCGTGTGAGTGTTTGTCTCCACACTGGTTGATTTGGTTATTTCACGGACCACACACACACACACACACACACACACACACACACACACACACACACACACACACACACACACACACACACACACACACACACACACACACACACACACACACACACACACACACACACACACACACACACACACACACACACACACACACACACTGTGTGTGAATACAAATACACGGGAAGAAGTGGGTAGATGGGTGGTATAGAACACAACACGTCAGGAAGAAGGGGACCAGAGGGGAAGGTAGGAGAACACAACACGTCAGGAAGAAGGAGGACCAGAGGGGAAGGTAGGAGAACACAACACGTCAGGAAGAAGGAGGACCAGTGTGGGTATATGGGTGTATATGTATATGGTTGTGTGGAGATGGGTGTGTGGAATTAGAATACGTAGGAAGAAGGAGGACCAGAACACAACACGTCAGGAAGAAGGAGGACCAGAGGGGAAGGTAGGAGAACACAACACGTCAGGAAGAAGGAGGACCAGAGGGGAAGGTAGGAGAACACAACACTGTCAGGAAGGTAGGAGTAATGTATATGGAAGTGTGGGAAGGATATGGGTTAGATGGGAAGGTAGGAGAACACAACACTTATAGGAAGGGGACCAGAAGGTATATGGAGAACACAACACGGGTGTGTGGGAAGATATGGGTGGAGGACCAGAGGGGAAGGTAGGAGAACACAACACGTCAGGAAGAAGGAGGACCAGAGGGGTATATGAAGGTAGGAGAACACAACACGTCAGGAAGAAGGGTATAGGAGGACCAGAGGGGGAAGTGTGGGTAGGTAGGAGAACACAACACGTCAGGAAGAAGGAGGACCAGAGGGGAAGGTAAGGTAGGGAACACAACACGTCAGGAAGAAGGAGGACCAGAGGGGAAGGTAGGAGAACACAACACGGGTCAGGAAGAAGGAGGACCAGAGGGGAAGGTAGGAGAACACAACACGTCAGGAAGAAGGAGTGGGGTATATGGGTGGAGGACCAGAGGGGAAGGTAGGAGAACACAACACGTCAGGAAGAAGAGGGGAAGTGTGAATAGGAGGAACACAACACGTCAGGAAGAAGGAGGACCAGAGGGAAGGTAGGAGAACACAACACGTCAGGAAGAAGGAGGACCAGGGGGAAGGTAGAACAAATGGTTACAACACGTCAGGAAGAAGGAGGACCAGAGGGGAAGGTAGGAGAACACAACATGGTTGTCAGGAAGGAAGGAGGACCAGAGGGGAAGGTAGGAGAACACAACACGTCAGGAAGAGGGAGGGTGAGGGGAAGGTAGGAGAACACAACACGTCAGGAAGAAGGAGGACCAGAGGGGAAGGTAGGAGAACACAACATGTCAGGAAGAAGGAGGACCAGAGGGGATATGGTTGTGTGGAGTGTGGGTATACGTCAGGAAGAATATGGGTGTATATGTATATGGAGGGACCAGTGTGGGAACACAACACGGGTGAAGGAGTATATGGTTGTATGTATATGGGTGAACATATGGGTGTGTGGGTATATGGTTGACTCATAATAATGGAACACAACCTGTGTTTGATGTGTTTGATACCATTCCATTTATTCCATTCCAGCCATTACAAT
>NW_025746113.1:91889-96889 GCF_021184085.1 Oncorhynchus gorbuscha
GTTCAGAGATAGATGGGAGGGGTTGAGTGGAGCTGAAGGATGGAACTGGATGTTGTTCAGAGATGGATGGGAGGGGTTGAGTGGAGCTGAAGGATGGAACTGGATGTTGTTCAGAGATAGATGGGAGGGGTTGAGTGGGGCTGAAGGGTGGAACTGGATGTTGTTCAGAGATAGATGGGAGGGGTTGAGTGGAGCTGAAGGATGGAACTGGATGTTGTTCAGAGATGGATGGGAGGGGTTGAGTGGGGCTGAAGGATGGAACTGGATGTTGTTCAGAGATGGATGGGAGGGGTTGAGTGGAGCTGAAGGATGGAACTGGATGTTGTTCAGAGATAGATGGGAGGGGTTGAGTGGAGCTGAAGGATGGAACTGGATGTTGTTCAGAGATGGATGGGAGGGGTTGAGTGGAGGATGGAACTGAAGGATGGAACTGGATGTTGTTCAGAGATAGATGGGAGGGGTTGAGTGGGGCTGAAGGGTGGAACTGGATGTTGTTCAGAGATAGATGGGAGGGGTTGAGTGGAGCTGAAGGATGGAACTGGATGTTGTTCAGAGATAGATGGGAGGGGTTGAGTGGGGCTGAAGGATGGAACTGGATGTTGTTCAGAGATAGATGGGAGGGGTTGAGTGGGGCTGAAGGATGGAACTGGATGTTGTTCAGAGATAGATGGGAGGGGTTGAGTGGGGCTGAAGGGTGGAACTGGATGTTGTTCAGAGATAGATGGGAGGGGTTGAGGGGCTGGGGCTGAAGGATGGAACTGGATGTTGTTCAGAGATAGATGGGAGGGGTTGAGTGGGGCTGAAGGGTGGAACTGGATGTTGTTCAGAGATGGATGGGAGGGGTTGAGTGGAGCTGAAGGGTGGAACTGGATGTTGTTCAGAGATAGATGGGAGGGGTTGAGTGGAGCTGAAGGGTGGAACTGGATGTTGTTCAGAGATAGATGGGAGGGGTTGAGTGGAGCTGAAGGATGGAACTGGATGTTGTTCAGAGATAGATGGGAGGGGTTGAGTGGGGCTGAAGGGTGGAACTGGATGTTGTTCAGAGATAGATGGGAGGGGTTGAGTGGGACTGAAGGGTGGGACTAAAAACAATCAAAAGATAACTATTGTAAAATATACTGTGTCCATAAAATGTATATAGTATATACAGTGGCAAGAAAAAGTATGTGAACCCTTTGGAATTACCTGGATTATTGCATAAATTGGTGATCAAAATTTGATCTGATCTTCATCTAAGTCTAATGAACACGAGGGAGACAGAGCTGGTTTCAAGCGCAGAGCGCAGCAGGTGTTTAATGAAAGGGACCATAGGAGGAGGCAGGAAGCTGGGTCCAGGGGCAGGCAGAAGGTCATACACGGTAGTCCAAAAATGGAAAACAGTACAGGCAGGGAATAAGCAAAAGGCATTGTGAGTGAGGCATGAAAAACTACAAGGGAGGAGAGAAGGACGGGGGAAAACCAGAGCTCTGAAAAGGTGTGTCTCAAAGCAAACAATACCTCACAGTGATGGGGTGCCAGGAACTGAATTAAATAGTGTGGGATGATGACATGCAGGTGTGTGAACAGGTGATTAGAATTCCGGTGATTGGGATCTAGAGAGTGAGCTGGAAAGTGGGCTGCATTCCGGGGATCTAAGTGTTTGGAAGTGTGAGTTGGACTCAGACGTTACACTAAGTCACAACAATGGACAGACATAGTGTGCTTAAACTAATAACACACAAATTATTGTATTCTTCTTATCTATATTGAATACATAATCTAAACATTCACAGTGTAGGTTGGAAAAAGTATGTGAACCCCTAGGTTAATGACTTTCTCAAAAGCTAATTGGAGTCAGGAGTCCCTTAACCTAGAGTCAAATCAATGAGACTGTTGGTCAGAGCTGCCTTGCCCTTTAAAAAACACTCACAACATCTTGTTTGCTATTCACAAGAAGCATTGCCTGATGTGAACCATGCCTCGAACAAAAGAGATCTCAGAAGAACTAAGATTAAAAATTGTTGACTTGCATAATGTTGTGCAAGGATACAAAAGTATCTCTAAAAGCCTTGATGTTCATCAGTCCATTGTACGACAAATTGTCTATAAATGGAGAAAGTTCAGCACTGTTGCTACTCTCCCTAGGAGTGGCCGTCCTGCAAAGACGACTGCAAGAGCACAGCGCAGAATGTTAAATGAGGTTAAGAAGAATCCTGGAGTGTCAGCTAAAGACTTACAGAAATCTCTGGATCATACTAACATCTCTGTTGACGAGTCTACGATGCGTAAAACACTAAACAGCAATGGTGTTCATGGGAGGACACCACGGAAGAAGCCACTGCTGTTCAAAAAAAGTGCACCTGGATGTTCCACAACACTACTGGCAAAATATTCTGTGGACAGATGAAACTACAGTTTAGAAGTTTGGAAGGAAAACGTGTGCGGAGAAAAATGTGTAGGGGGAAAAAAAGTCACAGCACACCAAAATTGAAACCTCATCCCAACTGTAAAGTATGGTGGAGGGAGCATCATGGTTTGGGGCTGCTTTGCTGCCTCAGGGCCTGGACAGCTCACTATCATTGATGGAAATGATAGGTGACCGCTGTAAAGGTTGATGAGGCTGCTGTCAGAACAGGCTGAGCTTACGCATTTATAATGAGCTCTTTACCCAATGGACTAACTCAACCACCCCTAACAAACACACACTATTTTAATAAGGATTTTATAGAGCTAGAAAGAGAGAGAAAGGGAGAAATAGAGAGAAAGAGAAAGAGAGAGAAGGAAAGAGCAGGAGGGAGAGAGAGAAAGAGAGACAGACAGAGAGATACGCCAACACCTGGCATGTCATGTGGCTCAAAGCAGACAGGACCATCTTGTTATGTAAGGCATCACAACACAACAGCAACACTCCATGTGAGCTGAGCCCTGCAGCACAGAACAGACAACAGCACAGAAGAGGCTCCAAACAACTGCCTCAGACTCCCCATATTATCTCTAATGACTTCAAGGATTTCAAACCTGTTCTCAGAGAGATTTAAAGGTTTGAAATGGGGTCTGTTTTCATGTTGGTGAGGGCAGGGGACTATGTATGAGTTGCTGTGGTGTGTGTGTGTGTGTGTGTGTGTGTGTGTGTGTGTGTGTGTGTGTGTGTGTGTGTGTGTGTGTGTGTGTGTGTGTGTGTGTGTGTGTGTGTGTGTGTGTGTGTGTGTGTGTGTGTGTGTGTGTGTGTGTGTGTGTGTGTGTGTGTGTGTGTGTGTGTGTGTGTGTGTGTGCACCCATCTACTTGAACTCAACTGATTTCAACAACATCAAACCAGACATTTACCAGCTCGACATCAAACCCTAGTTTTAACACAGCCTGGCTTTGACAGCAGAAACGTGTGAAGGGGAAACAACAGAAGAAGCTAAACTACAGATGTGAGTCTAAAAGGCCCTCTGCATCTCTGCATCCAGTCTACTGCAGCATCTGCCAAGAGGTCTTCAGCTTTATGGCACAGTGTGGTAGTGGACTTTCTCATAAACACATGGCTGCTGGTTGAAGCCCTACATCTGCAGATTATGTACAGTACTATCTATGATTCAGTAGTATTCACCTTGCTCCCACCTACACTCTTCACAGGAAGGAAAGGATGAAGGAAAGGGAGAAGAGTGATCTAACCCAGACATGACGATGAAGAAGTCTAGTCTGTTCCAGGTGTCGCCAAGGTAACAGCGTCTCCCGAAGATTCCCAGCGCCACCATCTTCACCACCATCTCCAACGCAAAGAAGATGTAGATGAACGCATCAAACGCCTGACCAGAGAGAGAGAGAGAGAGAGAGAGAGAGAGAGAGAGAGAGAGAGAGAGAGAGAGAGAGAGAGAGAGAGAGAGAGAGAGAGAGAGAGGGAGAGGTAATTTGTCAGATTTATACGAAATGAGGAAGCACATACTCTTGAAACTGATGAAAACACCTGTTGATGAAGAAAAAATAACACACACACACGTTTTCGTGTTCTGAAAATAAAAGGACCCTAGCCCAAACCACTGCTGTGGGTGTAATGTCCCGCCCAGCGACAGTGGCTTGATTGGATGTGATTATTTTCTGTCGCAACTAGCAGATGGGACAACAATGAAAACATCAACCTTCGATCAAAACACTACTTTAATTAACTTGTTAATGATTATCAATTAACAGAGTGACTGGGACATGATTGCATCTGTCACTGACTGTGTGTGTGTGTGTGTGTGTGTGTGTGTGTGTGTGTGTGTGTGTGTGTGTGTGTGTGTGTGTGTGTGTGTGTGTGTGTGTGTGTGTGTGTGTGTGTGTGTGTGTGTGTGTGTGTGTGTGTGTGTGTGTGTGTGTGTGTGTGTGTGTGTGTATGTACTGTATGTCTTTGTGTCCTAGTTATGCATTAAAGGTCCAATACAGATGTTTTTATCTCAATGTCAAATAATTTCTGGGTAACAATTGATTATTTTCAATTAAAATGGTCAAAAAGAAACAAAAATAGCTTCTTAGTAAAGGACAATTTCTTAGGAGAGAATTTTGCTCGGCCTGTCTGGGGAGGGAAACACTGAACATAGCTGTTATTGGCAGAGAGGTTTGTTGGTCTACAAACTAATTTCCTGCCTGGTGATGTCACCATGACAGAGCTTGAAGAATTTAGAAATGAATAATGGGCAAATATTTCACAATCCAGGTGTGCAAAGCTCTTAGAGACTTACCCAGAAAGACTCTGCCAAAGGTGATTATAATATGTATTGACTCAGGGGGTTGAATACTTATCTCATCAAGATATATTAGTGTTTTATTTTTCATTAAGCTTTAAAAAAAACGTCTTCCACTTTGACACGACAGAGTATTTTGTGTAGATCGTTCAAAAACAACAATTGAATCCATTTGAATCCCACTTTGTAACAGAAATCCAAGGGAAGTGTAGACTTTCTGAAGGCCCTGTTTAAAGCACAGGAACATATTGAGGAATGCACTGGGACTATACCACCGATATCCACTATCTGCACACTACTGATTAGAGAGGTAG